>NW_025387845.1:0-2846 GCF_016433145.1 Gracilinanus agilis | reverse complement strand
TATCATTTGACCACATCAAATCAATTAGATTTTACAAAGAAAAAGTTCTTGAGAAATATCAACAGAAATTAAAGACGCAATAACTCTCCAAGGGCTGATGAGAGCCCTTCCAGGTCAGTCTCAGTCCCTAAACCAGATCCCTCCTCCACAACCCAATCCTTAAAAGACCTGAAGACATCTCTCCAGCCCCTACTAGGTCTTCCCTTCTTCAGGCTAAACATTCCTCCTTCCTTCAATCAATCCTGATATGGCAAGACCTCAGATCCCTTCGCCATCCTTGTGGCCCTAATTTGGACACTCTCAACATTTTCCAGATTATCAGTCGTGAATTTGCAGAGCTGGAGCTGGAATCTCAGGGACCTCAGAAGCCATAAAGCCCAAACTTCCCATTTTATAGATGAGGACACTAAAGTCCAGGCAAGTTGAATGATCTCCCCAGGTCCCTCTTAAAATGTGATGTTCAGAATAGAATATAATTCACAGTGCCTCGCACATAGTAAGTGATTAATAAATGCTTGCTGATTATTGATTGAATGAATAAAATCCAGATATGACTAGGGTCAATTAGAGTGATCCTGGTGCCTCCTTAGAAAGAAAGAAAAAAGTGGGGCATCTCTACAGTCCCTTCCATCTGTAAACTCTGAACGTCCCGAGTTCCTAATTTGGGCTCCTGATGATTCTGGGAATGTCCTGGCCCCAGATCCACTTAAAAACGTCAAACAACAGAGACTTTGTTTCTCAGGTGGTGTCTGAAGCCCTGCTCATCACAGCCTCCCCTCTGTCTGCCTCCGCAAAAACTGGAGTCCTCCTCCATTCAGACAGTCCCAGCGGAAAGAGGAAGATGCCTGGAAAGTTTTCATTTGGCATGATTCTAAACAGGCCAGAGAATCATCTATCAGGCATGGCTAAGCCAAGATTCCTATCTCCAGGAAGGCGAGAGGCATTAGCTAACACTAACTAACTGGCCTCCAGCAGTTTGGAAACCTCAAGTTAAGTAAACAAGAGGGAATTATGGCTGGTTTACAGTTCAGACAGGCTTCCCCCTGCCTAGCTTCTTCCCAGGCCTGACCCAAAATAGCAGAGCTCTTCTTCAGGGAGTCTGGGGAATAAGTGATTTTTTTTAACTTCTCTAGTAATCTGGATTTCCCCCTAGAGTGTCTTGTCTCTAAATCAGCTTATCCCCTTATTTTATTTTTTTAAACCTTTACCTTCTGTCTTAGAATCATTATTGTGTATCAATTCCAAGGCAAGAGAGCACCAAGGACTAGGCAATGGCGGTTAAGTGACTTACCCAAGGGTCACACAACTAGGAAGTACCTGAGGCCAGATTTGAACCCAGGCCCTCCCATCTCTAGGTCTGGCTNCTAGGCAATGGCGGTTAAGTGACTTACCCAAGGGTCACACAACTAGGAAGTACCTGAGGCCAGATTTGAACCCAGGCCCTCCCATCTCTAGGTCTGGCTTTCAATCCACAGAGCTACCGAGCTGCTCTCTCCCATTATTTTATAGAAATTCACTTTGGTCCCCTTCCTATTTCCATTTACTCACTAACATTTATGTGTGTTTCCAAGATGGGTTATCCCTATAACTTGAACTAGTGAGTTTGGTCTCTATGAGATGACTTTAACAAAAGTACAAGATATATTCTGAGTCCCTAAAACTGATGGGCCCCCACCGGTGTGTTTCCCTTTAGTAGTGAGTCAGAAGACACAAATAGCTCAAAGCAAAGGCTATTTTTTAAATAATGTTTTGAGAATGTAGCAATGAAACATTCTCCCTATAAGTTTTGGGCATACTCTCCCACCAACACATACGACATTATTAGAAAGAGTGGGCATACACTAGTAGAAAGGATCTCGCATAGAGAACACACATGGACAGGGTAACCAATATCTGTGGCACTCTAGGGTTCTGACTTTATTTTCCTTTGTATGATGTAGCATATCTGCTGGGTAGGGTGCACCATTGGGTTCCTGGGTCTACTCTTCTCCATAGCTCAACTGGGCTCCTCATTTGGACTCCCTGGACCTGCTCTCTTGGGGTTCAGTGTCTCTTACGAGACCACTTGCCCCACTTCCAGTTTCCCAATGTTTACAGCTTGAAAAGAGGTCATTTAGGGTATGAGGCTCAGGGTTCCACTTCTTTTACAAGCTATGAATGAAACCACTCAAAGGGTAAAATCTGAATGGCTCATTGTGTTTGTGATTCCCTCTCATGCCGTGTAATTTCATCAAGTAGATTGGGAAAAGGGGTCCCCTATCCAGGAGTCCCCTATTCAAACTGCAACATCCTCTCTTATCCACATTTAGGACCCTCATGGTCCCATAATTATTAACAAGCATTTATTAATCACCTACGATGTACCAGGCACTCTGCTAAATACTAGAGGATACCCAAAAAGAAACAAAAATAGAAAAACAGTCCCTATTCTCAAGAAACTCAGACCAAATTCTGGGGTTGGCTAGGAGTTGCAAACAAAATAATACGTGTGTGTGTCTATGTCTGTATACATACATATATCAATAACAACAAATACATTAGTTAATTAGAGAGAATCAACTGAGAGATAGATCAAGAAAGTGGAATTTGGAGGACAGCTAAGTAACACAGTGGATAGAGCTCCAGGTATGGAGACTGGAGGACCTGGATTCAAATCTGTCCTCAGACACTTCCTAGCTGTATGACCCTGGGCAAGTCACTTAACCCCCAATTTCTTAGCCATTAACACTCTTCTGTCTTGGAACCTATACTTGATATTGATTCTAAGACAGAAGGTAAGGTTAAAAGAGAAAAAAAGATAATAATTGCAACACAGGGATTGAATCTCTTTTGGTAGAAGTTTCCCC
>NW_025387844.1:0-4126 GCF_016433145.1 Gracilinanus agilis | reverse complement strand
GGAGAGTAAGGGGGAAGTTGTCAGGGTGACCAGGCTTGTAGGTGACTACCAAAGCGGAATATCAAGCCCTGGGGTGGTTTAGATGCTTGGGAAGAGTCTAGGCTGAAGAGAGCTCATCCTGGTGGCAGTGGCATAATAATATAATAGAAGTCAGGAATTGGGGTGGAGAGGCAGGCAGGGTCCTGAGGTCCTGGCCTTGGGTGCCAGAGGTAGGGCAGGTAGGGCAGTGGGGACTACGAGGAACTGCCCAAAGTAGACAAGTTAAAACAAGAAGCTGTCTGCTCTCCTTAGAACTGAGGTCTTGCTGCATTATTCTCTTTCAGCCCAGATTTCTCTGCTTTCCTTTTGGCCTGAATTCTTTCTTCCTCCTGATTCTAAGTGTATCTGAATGAGGACCTTTTGCCATCCCTGCTAGTGGTGGTGGCTTCACTTAACACTGGGTTTCATCCTTCCTCTCTGAACATCTTTTAGCTATTTCAAGAGGAATTCTCCCCAACCTCCAGGGTCTGCTTCCTGCCCCTGCTACAGTTGTGGCAGAGTGAGTCTTGTTGTGTGAGAAGGAATGCAGGTTCTGGTGCAAAGAACTGTAGCTCAGATATGTTCCTCCCAAGACATGATGGTGTCAGTTGAAGGATATTCCATATAGTGTTACCATAGGGATGGAGAAAGCCATTTCAGGGGGATGGAATAGCCCCTGGATGGGTGTAGAGGACAGTGTAATGGCCCTTGCAGAGTTTTAGGTTTCTAGATTGTATTGAGGGTCTGGGGAAATGTGTTTTCCTATGCCTGGAAACTCGGCCTTTCCTCAGACTATTCTTCTTCTGGAAGAATATTCCAGTGGCATTCCAGACTGAACAATAGGGAATGGGCCAGGAAAGGGTGAAATAGAAGATTATCCAGTACCAAGTGTGAAATATATATAAAGTCAGAGAGAGAGATTAAGACAAACAACCTGTGCTAGAGGAGAGAACTACCTATTTTTTTTTCTTTTTAGGTTGTTTACACCTAGGCTATTCCATTGATCCACCCTTCTATCTAGTACTATATTTAAATGATTACTGCTTTATAGTACAGTTTAAGATCTAGTACTATTAGGCCAACATCATTCACATTTTTAATTCCCTTGATATTTTTGATCTTTTGTTTTTCCAGATTAACTTTGTTATAATTTTTTCTATTTTTATAAAAACTTATTTTTTGGTAGTTTGGTAGGTATGGCACTGAATAAGTAAATTAATTTAGATAGGATTATTTTTTTTTATTATATTGACTTGTCCTACCCATTTTTCTTTCTTTTAGAGTTTTGATAGTGCCAACTGACCATATTAAATGACCAGTCAATTAATAAGCTATTTAAAATGAAGAAATTTTCCCTCTTGAGAATTCCAATCATTACACTGTCAGTATCTTTCCTTTGAATTATTTAATCGCCGAAATAGTATATTTTAAACAGATGGAACACCCTTCTTATCCTCATACTTGTTCATCTTTTCATGTAACTTAATGTAAAATAACTGAATATATTCTAAAAATAAATGGCATTTATCATAAAACAAAGTTAGAATGTCTTGGCTATGGTACATCATACCCAGTTTTTCCCGAAAGTCTCAATTTAACGTGAGACTAACTTTCACTTAACTTGAATTAGAGTCCAATATAAGACCTATGGAAGCCTCTTTATGCTTTCATCTAGATAAGAGTATTTCAGACATTTTAGTAAATTAAATAGAAAACTCTTTTTTCATTGTTTTCTCCTCATTGACCACTGGTAGTATTTTTCCCTTAGAATACACAGTACGTGCTACCTTCTCAGAAACTCTTCAAAAAAATATTCTTACCAGATCAACTCTGATACTTGTGTTAAGAAGGAATTGCAGATCACCTTCTCTCTTTGTCCTCCACAGAATCTCACATCATTCAGAGAGCACTTCCCATCTCCCTGATTACACAGGGAAAAGCATTTCAGAGTAAAATACTTCTCCAGGTTTTATTCTAAACAACATGATTCTCACTTCAGAAACAAAGTGCCTTTGTCAATATTCCATTGAGCTCTGAATGTCTGATCTCCAATGGTGGCTCTGACACCCTTAAGGGTTCAGAGTTTGGGTAAATCCCTTGCGGTGTTTCAGTTTCCTCCTGTCAGTTGATGAGGGTGGTACTAGATGAATTCTGAGCTCTAAATCTTATGACTTTCATTGGTTTAGGGGTCAATAACATTCAAGGATGTGGCTGTGGACTTCACCCAGGAAGAATGGTACCTATTGGACCCTTCTCAGAAAGCACTGTACCTGGAGGTCATGCTGGAGAATGTGCAGAATCTGCTCTCTGTGGGTAAGGACCATTTCCTGTGTTAATTCTGAATCTGCCATGAAGAGAATGTCTTTATTCTAAGGCAGTTGTACAGGATTTTGAGCCTTTGTCAATGATTAAAAAAAGCAGAAGTGCTGATCTGTGCTCAGGGTTCTCCTTGTGCCTGCTTTTTATTTAAAAAAAAAAAGGCTTTCTGTTATGAGAAGGTGGGACTTTTCTTTCTTGCCTCTAAAATTGTTTCTCCTGATTCCTTATGTACTTGTCTCCTCTTGACTTGGGGAATTTCTTTTTGAATGAGATTGGAATCTCTTGGTTTGAGCTACCCACCCTTAGCACTCTCCATTCAGTTGCTTCAACTATTATCTAAATAGCTATCTTAATATGCATCAATTCTTTGATTTCTGTCATTGTTTATTTTAATAAATAAATGGATGTATTCATTTAAAAAATAAATAAAATGAAATTGTTTCTCCTCTGTTTTCCATAGTAGGTGAAAACTTAAACCAGTGTTAAAGATTTCTATTCCTGAAGTTAATCTCAGAAGTTATCTAGTTCATCCTCTAATTAGACCTGAGTTTTGTGTGCAAATGCTCTGTTTATACCCAAGCAGCTTTTCCTTGAAGATGGGCATTGAAAGGGACCCTCTACATGCCACTGCAGCCCCTTCCCCTTTGGGCTTGGTCTGGTCTTTAGAAAGGATTTCTTGTTATTAAGTATTAATGGGAGAAGCGAAGCCAAGTAGTCGGCATGGCAGAAGCAAAAGCTGTACCAGCCCTGAGAATGTCAAAGCAACCTTAAAATGTGCTTTTGAATGACTAGAGTCACAGAGTGAACATGTGTAAAAGTGAGATTGCATGAAAGTTAGGCAGAAGGGGTCTATTTTGAGGGATAAGGGTTGAACTGTATTTAAAACTGCACACAGAGGACTACAGAGAATCCACCCCTCCCCAACTACTGCTCTAGGTTCTGAATCTGGACATAAGCCAACTTTGAAACTCCAGGTACCTTCTTAACCCTACATGATTAGCTCCTCCTACACTAACCCCTTTGAATACAAAGGCTTGGAATAAGGCTGATTTAGTAAGGTCCCAAAGTCTCTTGGCCAGTTCAAGCCTGTGGTAAAGCTTGTACCCCCAGGGCAAAATCACTCCCAGTTGTCTCATCCCTGCAAGCTATCATCAGTCTCTAGAGGTGACTAAATCAGCAACTTTGAGAGGGCTCAGGCAACAGGCCATTGTACCACTTTGGAAGAAATTCAAGTTGCAGAACATCTGAACTACAGCTGAGGGGAGCAGCAGGAAAAACTGAAGTTTGAGAGAATGCCCCCTCTACCCTGAGAACTGAGATAGAAATCAAAGTGTGGGGGAAAGTCTGGGAAAATTAGCAAACAGCAAAAGAAACATCTACTCATAGAAAATATCTATGGAGAGAAAGAAGAACAAGGCTCAGACTGAGGTGGGGATTGGGATACAAAAGTCCTCACATGTAAAACTTCATATAATAATGGAAATTGGTCTCAGTTACTGGAATGAATTCAAAAAAAGGAATTCAAAAATCAAATGAGAGAAGTGGAAGGAAAATGGAGAAAAGGAATAAAAGGAATGCAAAAAGAAAATTGGACCTGAGAAAGCAAATTGGTCTAGTGGCCAAAGAAGCACAAAAATCCATGAAGAAAAGTGTTCTGGAAAATTAAAATTAATCAGATGGAAAAGGAGACTCAAAAGGTCAGGGGAGAAAATCATTCTTTAAAAATTAGAATTGGCCATATAGAAGCCAATGACTCCTCGAGATATCAAGAAACAAAACAAAGTCAGAA
>NW_025387843.1:0-9573 GCF_016433145.1 Gracilinanus agilis | reverse complement strand
TATATATATATACATACATATATTTGTACATACATGTGTGTACTGTATGTGTATATATACATACATATATATACATATATATATATATACACAAATATATACATATACTTCAGGCTTTCTACAAACTTGGATGGGAACAAATCATTTCTATTTTGACTAGTCTCTCACTGGAAGTTATAATTTCTTTCAATTATGAATGTAGATAAAAGATATTCTTCTGAGAAATAGTTCATAGACTCCCTCAAATAGCCAGATGAATCAATGATACAAAAAAGGTTAAGAATCTCTGACAAAGATACTCTTTAACATATCAATGTCCTTCCTAAAATATGGTGCCCCGAATTAAATGTTATACTTTGGGAAATGATTTAATAATGATTCATATTCTCCTTACGTTAACCTTTTCATTTTTTTATGAATTTAAACATCAACACAGATGAACACTTCAGGTCCAGTTTTTTAATATATCTAGAATCAAATAAAGCACACATGTGTGAATGGATGTATACATGCAATACACACATATATGCACATGTGTGTGCATACTTGTGTGCAAATGGAACAGATAGTATTTGGGCAACTTGCTTTGGTACTTAAGACCCCAAACTTTAGAGGTGGCATTTTGCAGTGATGAGAGCACTATCTTTTCAGTCAAAAGACCTGAGTTCAAATTCTGTGACTACTATTTATTCCCTGTGGGCAGATCACCCAACTTCCCTGGGGTTTAGTTTCGTCATCTGAAAGATGGGCAGGGGTGAACTAGATGACTGTTGCTTTTGTTCATAAGTTCAGTATTGTCTGATTCTTTGTGATCACATGGATCTTTTCACATCAACACTGTCTATGAGGTTTTCTTGGCAAAGATACTGGAGTGGTTTGTCATTTCTTTCTCAAGCAGATAAAGGCAAACGGAGGTTAAGTGACTTGCCTAGAGTCACACAACTATTAAGTTTCAGGGGCCAGATTTACACTCAGTTATTTCTGAGTCCAGAACCAATGCTCTATCCACTGAGCCACCTAACTGGGTCCAAGGCAAGTAGAAGTTAAATAACTTGTCCAGGGTCACATGGATAGTAAGTGTCTGAGGCTGGATTTGAACTCAAATCTTCCTGATTCTAGGTCCAGAGCTCTAGCTACTGGACTTATCTAGCTGCCTTTAGAGCTAGATGATATTTAAGGCTCATTCTAGACCTAAATCTGTATCTATGGCACCTGGCACATAATTAACACCTAAAAACTTGTTGCTTGTTCTCAAACAAAGGCTCACCTTTTTGTAATGCCAATATTCTTCTGGTAACTCTAAATGGTTGGGGATAACGGAAGGACACAGCCTTCAAAGGAAGTTCTGAGATACCCACAGTGCAGTAGAGAGATACCTGGTGGATTTGAGTATACTACAGTATATTATTAATAATAAATTGAGTAGGAGAGGTTGCAAAAGAATATTATTAAATAAATGTATAACTGAAAACCAATGTTGGCTGATAATATTATGACAGTTTGGAGCAGCAAATGAAAAGATGTGTTCTCCACTGTTATCCATTGATGTCAAGATATCTAGAGGTAAATTCCAAGCACTTTGGGTAGACTCCACTTGGAGGATTTATGGGAGGACAAAGACAAGAATTGCCTAGGACCAGAAGGTGAGGTTGGGTTGAGATCAGCACTGTTGGAGGAAGTACAACCATAGATAAGTTTATTTATCTGTCCAAGTATTATTTTGTTGAAAAAATATGTAGAGCAAATTAGTGAACATCTGTGGAAATGTTTTTTGGAAACAGGACAGAGGCCAAGCATCTGCATGTAGTTTCTCATTGTTTTAAACTTTATAATATTGGTCCAATGGAATCATTCCAGAGAAGACAAAAATTATCTTCTTTTTTTTTAGTTCTCATTCTGTTTTACTCTTACTGGGCATATCTCTGCTACATCAAAGAGATATTAACTGAATTCTTGTTTTGATTATCTTAGGGACACTGGGCCCTGTTTATCTGGCAAATCTGAAGTCATTCCATACTGCTCATCAAATGAGATTTAACCATAAGATTATATGACTTTATTGGGAGGTCTACTAGGGAATCATATTTTTTAAAAAATGAGTGGAGGGGTATGATTTCATTCAACATTTCTGCATAGTGAAGACAAAAGGGAGTTGAACATTGAAGCTATATTGCAGCCCAACTGCATTTCTAATTTATTGCAGCTAATTTAGGAGTTCTTGCATGATGCATCATTTACCACAGAAATAATTTATCAACATTAATTGCAGGAAAGAGAGGAGACTTTTGCTTCAAAGCACCCAGTAGCAAGCTGTCCTTCCTGTGTTATCAGTCTACAGTGCTGAAAGCAAATAATAAATGAGTTTGTCCCTGCACAGCAGTACTGAGCACTCATGAAATATAGCACCATCTCCCTCTGGTATATTCTGTTTTTAACTGGGTAGATCAGAAGGAAAAGAGGTGTGGAGTAGGATGAATGACTAAGCGGTTCTGATGGAGCATCCTTCTCTTCTTACACAGTCACTTTAGCAGATTGAGCTCTGGAATTTGATCACAGCAATTTGACAGAGTATCCTGGTAAAATGCATGGGTAAGAATGTGTTCTGGAATCTGAGGGTGAGAAGGAGGATATCTGGAAAGGCCAGAGTACTTCTGGGTGGTCTTACCTCCAATTTTCTTGAGCTACTTACTATCTGAATCATTGTATAGATATGCATAAAGATGTATTGAAACTTTTACTTCCATTGACTAAGTGTTAAACTCTACTAATCCTCGAGGTATTTAAATCAATTTTTTAGAATAAATCAATGAGTATGCAAGCATTATGAATGTGGGTCTGCAAATGCAATTTATTTTGTTTTTGTTTTGTAACCATGCTTAATGATGCTAATAGAACTTAGTCTTTGCTTTAGCTCCTATTGGAAAAATCTTCCCTCTCACTATGTATTAAGCATCATCAAAAGCTTCCAGTTTAAATGGATGAGGTACTGCTGATGGGACTCTAGACAAGGCAAAGTGGCCTAGATATTTTATAGAGGATTTTTTATATTCAGCACAACCCATACAGAGAAGATGAAGGAAGAATGCTCATCTGGGACAGCTGCCAGAGATGTAGTTTGGATGGTGGTGACCCTCTGGTGATTTAAAAAAAAAAAAAAAAGATGATTTGGAATTCTCCAGGAAGGACATTGCAAATTCACCACTGGTAGGCCAAGAAACAGAAAATCAAATCAATGAGGCCAATAGGTCTTAAAAGGTAAGATAATAATAATAATAAATCAAGGTACAATCTAAAAAGTTTACATACTCCAGGAGATCAGAGACCGTGTAGCATTTGTCATCTTTGTATCTCAGTGACTTAGTTTCAAAGAATTAGGCACTGGGAAGGACCTCAGGGAGGATTTGTTCTCTTCCTCTCATTTTCCAGACATGGAATCTGAAGCCAAAGGAGAAAAAATTATATGTAGTAGGAATTTAATATGCATGTGACAATGTTGTTCAATAAAGGAGGATCAGCTTATTAAAAAGGGGGGAATTTGCTGCTCCCTTCAATTGATTGTGTTTTCTCCACTGCTTCTCCCTAATATTAGTTTGAACATATTTTGTACTGGAAATTGATTGTTGTACAGGGAAAAAACAAGCTGATCCTAGAGCCATAAGAACTTGGATTCAACTATTTACTCTGGCAAATATTGGCTCTGTGATACTAACAAGTCATGTAATCTCTTAGTGTCTCAGGCAACTGGGGAAGGCTCTAAGTCAAAGAACAAATCTTGATTTGCATCAGAGAATGGCTAATTTACGTTGATAGGCACACTTCCTCACCTAGAGTTCCCTATACCAATGGAACAATAAGATAACTTATATATGTATGCAATATACATGCATGCACATATTTTCACACATAGGAATACATGCACATGCTTGCATGTGCCTATTGTAAAGGAGGTTATGAGACCTATCTTGGTGGTTTAACACAGGAGAATGAGGTTGCTTTAATAATATTCAGTAACTCTGCAACTGGGTGTGGTCTGTGTTAAATCAGCTGACAGGCCCCACCAGTCAGGTGATTCCTCCTTTACAACTGACCAATGAGGAAGTAGCAGATGCTTCCCCAACTGTCAGTGCTCAGTGAACTTAGTTCTTTAGATGAAATGAGAACTAGTAAACTCAAACTTTAAAGATGTTATGACTGACTGTAGTTTGTTGCTTTTGATGTTGCTCCAGATAATAGAAATCAATAAGCACTTGAATGAGCTTGATGATAGAAATGATAGAAAGGAGAATTTTTTAGGGACACCTTTCCCCTAAGAATCTTCAGCACAGATCAGATCAGTCCAGGTTTCTCTCTTTTTAACTTATTTAATGAAGGGAAACAAGGTTAGGGAAAGGATGGGTTGAAATACAGAGGAAAGAGGGATTGGGAATAAATCCTAGAACCTTGTTTAACTAACTAAACCTATAATAACTCTTCTGGAGTTTTCAGGTGAAGCTGATTCACTGAACCTACCAGGCAAATTACCTTAGTCAGGCCTAAGGCCTTTTTTTTTTCTTTTTTCTTTTTTTTTCTTTCTTTCTTTTTTTTTTGTTTCTTGATGTTCAAGCTCAGTTCAAGTTGACTTGGTTTAACAGAGTTGATCTTCAATATTTATCTTCTTGTTGGTGTTTAGATAGTTGTACATTATTGATGATGCATAGGAATGGATGCTGATAGCAGTGGATGAGCAGCGAGCCTAGGTGACTAATCCTATGAGGTATAAGTTAACCTTAGCTAAGAGGCAATGTTGAAACACCTACCCTCCTACCCTTCTCAAGACTGAGGCCCCGAGTATAGAAATCAGTCTCAATTTATAGTGTGCTCTCAACAGACTTTTGGGACTCATGCCAGCTCATGCCACCCCTGCATGCTGCATTCCAACCTCAGTAACTGGCAACTCTCCTAGCCAATATGGCTTCTTGCAAAAGTATTTACACTATAGATGTATGCATACATTTACTTTACTAAGTGTATGTTGTTTTCTCTCCACAAATAATAAGTAAAGGAAGGGACCTTTTGGTCTTTTCATCACTTGTGCCATTCCCAAACCTTCAGACACAAAGAATTTGCCAAATAAATGTTCTTTGAATAAAATACTCATTTTTTAAGTCAAATTCAGGGTCAAAGACTTTTTGGGGTCTTCATTTTTTTTTTTACCCAATTAGAAATATGACACCTTGAATGAACTGTTTCAACATGACACTGAAGCAACAATTTATTCCATTCCAGATCCATAACCAGTAAACTTAGTTACAAACAACTTTCAAAGGCATTATGAGAGGTTTTGGAAATTGAACTGGTTGATTGAATGGGCAGTTGTGGTGTTGTCTGGCCACCACCAGAGATACTGTACTCAGCTTGATCTTTTGAGTGATTGCATCTGTCATGGCATGAGGTTTATGTACAGTCTCAGGATTACTAATTAGGAAAATTTAGAGTGAGGACTCTGAAGATCCTTCCATCTAGTTCTGCCATGTTAACTACTTGTGAAGGCAAGAGAGGAGCAGGTTCTCTAACTTAATGTAAAATGAGGTAGGTTGGACTCAAAAAGATCCTTTCTGGCTCTAATTCCTTATCCTATGAGTCCTCATGAATATGCTTAGCACTCCGTAGGCACTAATACATGTTGATTAACTTAGTTTAAATAGGGCTTGAAGTTTACAAACTCCTGTGAAACAACTCTCGCAGTTAGGCAGTGCAAATAGTATTTCCAAATTTTACATACAAGACAACAGATCTTAGTACCAACTCAGATAGTAACAGACAGAACTGGGATTTGAACATAGGTAGTTTCTATGACTCTATATCCAGGATTTTTTCCACTCACCTCAGATACATATGATGTATTCTTGATTTATATGGCTTGCTTTAAAAAAAATCTATGTTTTTCCCAGAATCCTTTACTTATTATAGTATGGAAACGATCCTGGGTCATTGAAAGTTGTGCTAGGGCTGTGAAAGCTCCAGCAGCTTCGGCCAAATGAGAAAGAGTTCAATTATGGGCTTTCTCATAGACCACTTATATCTGTTATTTGAGGTTCAGCCTAGCTAATTCAGAGAAAACTTCTCTCTGTTGTGGTTCACCAAATGGTAAGTGTCTTTCTTCAAATACTTAGCAGCAGCTTAGAATGACTGAGATCTAGGCTTCAGAAGAAGTTTAATCTGAATCTGTGAAAAGAATACCTATAAGAACTCAACTGACCATTTTTGAAATTCTGAAATAAGTATCTTTTATTCATTTTCTAAACCTTTGACATCTTATCAAAGATATAAAGATTTTAGGAGATGATGGGTTCGTTCTTACAGTTTAGATGAGCACATATCAGCATCATTTTAATGGGGATTTTTTTTTTGCAGGATGAATTGGGTTATACTAAGGCATTTTCTAACCCTGAAATTGTGTGGATCTGAGTATTAGAAGAGATGTGGTATGTTATAATGAAAAAAAAAAACCATTAGATTTTGAATCCGTTTGGATTCAAATCCAGATTCTTTTGCTTCCTATCTGTGTCATCTTGAGTAAGTCCTTTAATCTTTATAGAACTTGTTTCCTCCTGATAAAATAACACAGTTTGGCTAGATTTCTAAGGACCCTCTGGTGCTAAATCCACAGTCCTTTCAACAATAATAATATTCAGAAATAAACTCATGAAAAAGTTTATCTTCAGATAGTATGCTAGCAATCTACTGTTCTTATGGAGCTGGCAAAAAATGGCAAGAAGATAAGGTCACAGAAAAGGAAGACTTGAAGGAGTATAAATTGAATTAAATACATTTACATCAAGGAGAGCTTGGGATCCAAGAATAAGCAGAAAGAAGAGTGATTGGTCAGGAATAGGGTTAATGGGAAGAGAATGAAGGGGAGAGAATTTCTCCTTCTCTCCCTTGTTATCTCTCTCTCTCTCTCTCTCTCTCTCTCTCTCTCTCTCTCTCTCTCTCTCTCTCTCTGTCTTGATTTTCTCTCCCATTTTTTCTGCTTCTTCCTGACTATAATTTGCAGAGAAACAATTACATAGCTTCAAGTCCGACATTCTTGCTGTAGATATTTAATAAGTGCCTGTTGATTGATTAATTGATGTCTCAAGAGAATGCTTTCAGAATTCTTGGTTCTTTTTCCAAAGCAGTAAGCATGTTCCAAGATAGATTATTAACCTAATTTGTAACAACACTTAAGCTCCTAGTCACCCCAAAGGATAATAGTTTGCAATTTCCTAACCAGCTGTTTCCAAGAAAGCAGGAAGCTTTTGAAGGGCTTTATTAAGTCCTTATTATGCATCAGAAACTGATAATAAGCTAAAAGAAAAACAGTCCCTACCCTCAAGAAACTTACATTCTAATGGTTTAAGTTAACACACAAAAGGGAGTTGAAAAGCCAAGAGAAGGACCAAAGTATCTAGTGGAGGACAGGCTTTTAAAATCCAGAAAGTCAGACACAGAATTGTAAAGAAAATAAAGGCAAGCAGGGCTGGCCTTTTCATAAGATAGAGGCTATAAGATGAACTCACCAATGGGAGAAGGGGCAGGGGTTGTGGAGATGTGTGATCCACAGGAGTGGAAGGATGTTCCAGGGAAAGAAGACCCATTTCCTGAGGGAAGTTTCAGGATGAGACAGCAGAAAGTCATGATTTTGAAATCCTGAAATGTGAAGAGCTATAATTTTTTTCAGTATAAGGAATTCCTGGTGTGGAAATTTCCATTACCACGTGAATATCTTATGGTTTTAAGGAACTTCCTAATGGCCTTTGAATGAAATAGTGGATAGATGACTGGACTTGGAGTCTGGAATAACTAAAATCCAAATCTTTCCTTTAATACCTATGCAATGTATTACCTTGGTCAAGTCATTTACCTTCTTTCCCCCTTGTCTTCTTCATTTGTAAAATGGGAATAATAGGATTCTTGTAAGGATCAAGTGAGTTAATTTAAATAAAGCACTTTGCAAACCATTAATTATTATATAAACGTTAACTATCACTTAGAGGTTAAAAAAAATTCCACTCAGCACAGTTAGTAGCAAGACTTGAACTCAGATTTTCCCTCTACTTCCTGACACTTTAGCACAGAATTTTTTTCCTGTGTTCAAGTCATTAAATTATATTCCAGGAGTACATATGAAACATTTAATATATGACAGGCTCTGCACTAGAGACTGGCCATACAAAAGACAACAATAAAAAAGCCCCGCCTCTGAGAATTTGATTGTCACTGGAGGAAATAGTTACTCATTGTTCCCAAATTGATCTCTTTTGATTTAGAATAAAAGGGGACTGATCAGATCTATGAAACAACCACCCTCTCATCAAGACAGGAAGTCCCTGATGATCAGCTCTGATCAGTTTGTCATCCTCTCATTCCCAAGGCAGCATCTAGCCCTTGTTTTCCCTGTGATGGAAGATAAATAAGAATCAGTCACCTAAGTGTGTTAGTAAGCATTGGGAGCATCCATAATTTTCAGAAACAATGATTCTCTTTGCCTTTTGCCTTTATCTCTGCACATTCTTCATCTCATCTTTCTTGAGCAAATGCTTTGAAATTTTTTGATCACAAGGGGGCAGCATGGTGCAAAGCTACCCATCTCATTCCTTTTAGCAGACAACATCTCTCATCATCCTGAGCCTTCTGCTCTCTGCCTGTCTGAGCAGGAGGCACCATTCATTCAGGCACCTGTGCATGACATGATTATGCCTTATATCTCCCCTCTCTGTGTCCATCTCTCTCTCTCTCTCTGTGTCTCTATCTTTCTCTCCTACTTCCCTCTTCTATTATTTCTTAAATTCTTCTGCTGGATTCAAAAATTTGATTCTTGCTGTTTCCAGCAGCTAAATTAATAAACATAGTAACTCATTGGAAGCTGGCACAATGCCCCCTTTCCCTCAACCACATAGATATGTGAGGGAAATTGTAGTTATTTACATTTGGCATCCAACAGACTGAATGAGCTGCCCTGGATATTTTTTTTCAGGAGTACAAAAGCTATTGGAATTAACCAGGTTAATGGGACCAGAGCATCTCACCCCTCCTCCCCACCCCTACTATCCCCACAGCCCTAGTAAATCTGCCACCTGTTTATTTCCATAAAAATTCAATTATAGCACCACCAGTTCATCTTCTGCGAGCAATTAACTTCAGGCAGTTTCTGGCCAAAAAGGAGATGCCCGGCGGGCCTATGGGCACCCTTCTTCCTTTCTTTTCTCTGTTTAGCTATCAGGAGCTCCTTTTTGCTAAGTGACAATACTGCTTCATGCTAGTGAAAAATGAAAGAATAGACTTGACTGCTGTGCCTTGTCATGTCTGGGAGAAAATGAGTCTCCCAAATCACAAACAGTCATTCTGCCCCCTCTCAGTCCAATCAGTGGGGAGGCACTGCAGGCCAAGAGAAGTAAGCAGCAAACTGGGCAGCTAGGCCTGTGGAGCAGTTCTGGAGTTGTGTGAAAACACTCTGATAGAAAAGGAAGCTATTCAGAAAGCTGTTTATTTTCTTCCTTCCTTCCTTCCTCCCTCCTTTCTTTCCTTCCTTCTTCTCTCCCTTCTTTCCTT
>NW_025387842.1:0-4866 GCF_016433145.1 Gracilinanus agilis | reverse complement strand
CCTACTCCACTAGATAGATAGATAGATAGATAGATAGATAGATAGATAGATAGATAGATAGATAGATAGATAGACAGATAGATAGATGGACGGACGGACACACAGATAGACAGACAGACAGATAGATAGATAGATAGATAGATAAATAGATGGACGGACGGACGGACGGACGGACAGACAGACAGACAGACAGACAGACAGATAGATAGATAGATAGATAGATGGATAGATAGATAGATAGATAGATAGATAGATACATAGATAGATAAATGGGGAGAGAGAAAGATAGAGAGACAGACAGACAGATAGATAAATGGATACATAGATAGATAGATAGATAGATAGATGATAGATAGATAGATAGATAGATAGATAGATAGATAGATAGATAGATAAATGGGGAGAAAGACAGACAGAGAGAAAAAAGATAGACAGACATATAGATAAATGGATAGATAGATAGATGGAGGGTGAATGGATGGATGAATGGATGGATGAATGGATGGATAGATAATAGATAGATGGATAATAGATAGAGGTAGGTAGATAGTACATTTATTAAGCTCTTATATGTAAGGCACTGTGCTAAGTGTTGGAGGTCCAAATACAAAACAATCCTTGTCCTAAGGAAATTACATTCTTTTTTTTTTTAACTCTTACTTTCTGTTTAAGTAAATACTCTAAGACAGAAGGGCAAGGGCTGGACAGACAGGGTTAACTGACTTAGGTTACACATTTAGTATCTCTTCGAGGGATTATACTTGTATCATAGTTGCTTGAGTGCATGTTATCTCCCCTTTTAGAGTGTAAGCATTCTGAGGACACAAATTATGTCTTGTTCATCTTTGAAGTCATAACAAAAAAAAGGCACTGGCAAGACCTTCCATATAGTCAAAGTTTAATAGAGAGATGACTGTGTATAAATGAATCGCAGTTAGCCAGACCCCTCACCCTCCCTTTTAGGAAAAAGGGGCAAACAAAACAGCTAATAAAAATAAAAGTTGCTTTTATAGTAAAAACCAGGGACTTGGCAGGGCACAGTTGAAAGAACTCTGTATATTTATTAACTTGTTTTCTTATTGTTTGCCTTTTTCTCCTAAAACAGGAGAGTGAAGGTCTGGCTAACTGTGATTATTTATTCACAGACATCTATCTTTTAAACTCTGAGGACTTGGGTTCAGATTCCACTTTGGATGCTTATTACCCAGAGGACATTAGTCACATCATCTAAACTTCTATGGGCCTCAGTTTCCACTGTGGTGAGGGATCACCTCTGAAGATCCTTCCAGCTCTAAGTTAATGATTCTAGGATACTTTCCCTAAATGCTTTTCTGAAACCGGGCCACTGGCATCATATTCCCTTTTCCAGTCTCCATTTTCAGCCATAGTTCTGTGCAATGGATGATTTTGGTCATATCCTTTCCTCACCCTAAACTTCAATTTCTTCTGTTGTGTAATTAGGCAGTCAGTATGATGTGCTGGAAAGAGGGCTGGATTCCCAGTGAGAAATCTTGAATTCAAATTCAGGCTCTGCCACTTTTACTATCTCTGCAACTTTGGGCAACTTTCCTCCCCTCTGTGAGTCTGTGCCCTCTACTGTAAAATGGTAGGATTGGATTAGATGCCTTTAAAGATGTCTGCCACTGCTAAGTCTCTGAGTCCCTGAACCAGCCATTCTCTAGGATCCCTCTTTTACCTTCCGAGATTCTAGAAAGCTTTCTGGTGGCTGGGAGTTGTCACCAAAGGGATTTTTCAGGCTATCCAGAATGCTTCCCCAGGAAACACTATTATTCCAGGCTGGGCTGCATTTTGGTTTTTTGGCCATTGCAGGACTCTGTAGAGTAGCCAATTCAGAAAAGAAAAGTAAGGGCTTACCGGGTGATCCCAGTCTTTGCATCTCTGTCATGCCTGGGAATCCTCTTTCCTACCAAGGACTGTAGACTGTAGTTGCACCTGACGACCACCAGGTGGCTGATGAATCTGAGTGTCACAACCCTGAAACCTGATAGACCACGATCTGATGGAGGGTTTGGGGGTGACCCGCCAAGGCTTCCCCAAACTCTCCAAGCCCTCTCTCCTCTCCGGGTTTGGTTTTGTCTTATTCTGCCTCAGTTCTTCTGCCTGTCACCATTAAGTCCTTAGTTCTCTCCCAGGTGAGATGAACCAGGAATAACTGTATAGGAAATAAATTAAATCGAGAAGGGACATCACTGGTGGTATCAGCGATGGGGAGAGAAAGAGTCCAACAGGGATACTGGGGAGGGGTCGGCATAGAGAACGACTTTGCCCCCAGCCCAATCACACCAGGAGAAGGGGGAAGGTCTTTCTTTTGGAGAAAAAGACCTTTGCTTCAATCAATTAATTCATTACTTCAATAAGCATTTTTAAAGAACCTGTAACATTCCAGGCATTGTCTTGTATTGAGGCAATAAAACGAAAACAAGATAGTCCCTGCCCTCGAGAAACTTATATTCTGCATTCTTCCAGGGATAGGGAGAAGAGGGAGAGCACTAGGAGAGGAACCATTTATGGTAAATGATGATGAAGGATGGAAAGGTGAAGGGTGGACAAGGTGGGTTTGACTGAATGTTTAAGGAGTGAATCTTTAGGTCCCTCTGGCTGAGGTTTTTGGATCCCTTGGGCAGAAATTTTTCCCAGTTCTCCAAGTAACTCACCGGCCTTTCTAGGCTTCAGTTTTCTTTGTTTTCTTTTTTTGTTTGTTTGTTTTTCCACCCAACAGAGATCTCCATTTTGTGAGGGACCCAGTCCAGCCAGACTTCATTCACCTCACATCCGTGTTCCTGATTTTTTGACGTCAAAATTATACTCCCCCTTCTCCCTTCTCCTGAAACTCCTCAACTCCCTTTTGTGTGGTGTCCTTCCCCGTTAGAATGTAAGCTCCAAGAGGGCAGGAATTGTCTTTCTTTTTGCTTATGTTTATATATCTAGAGCTTAGCTCAATGCCTGGAATTTAGTAAATATGAAATACATGCTTACTTCTTTCCTTCCGTGGGGAGAAAGCCTCTTTTCCCCTCTCATTTCCCCTCATGAAATATATCCCTTTGCCCTAGATGTCATAGAAAGAGCCATAGTTTTGGAGCCAAAGGAACCACGTTCAAATTCTTTCTCTGATACTGCATGAACTTGGGCATATCACTTCCCTAGAGCTCAGTTTCCTCATTTGACTAGAGAACCTCTGAAATAACTTCAATCTCTAGATCTAGCATCCTATAAGGAGAAGATTCAAGATGGTGTTTGGGTGGACATGAACATTATCTTAAGGTATGAGAAGGGTTATTATGTGGTTAAAGGATTAGCCTGGTGCTGTTTGGTCCCAAAAGACAAAAGAAGGAACATTGGACCAAAAGTTATAGACAGGGGGCAGCTGGGTAGCACAGTGGGTAGACCTGTAATTGGGAGGAGCTGGTTTCAAATCTGTTTTCAGACATTTCCTAGCTATGTGGCCTTGGCAAGTCCCTTAACCCTGATTGCCTAGCCTTTGCTGCCCTTCTGGCTTAGAATTGATAGTAAGAAAGAAGGAAAGTTTAACATTTTTTTTAAAGTTATAGACTGGCAAATTTTGACTATCAGGATGGAAAATCTTTGGGTTTCATCGTGGAATCAGCTGACTTTAGGGGGAGGGGGTTGCCCTAGTAGCCTTAAGAAAGGGACATGGTGGGGGCGGGCAATGAATAGACCTCTGGACTCAAAGTCAGGAAGACAAGGGTTTAAATGCCACCTGTTATGAGTTGTGAAATCCTGAGCAAGTCAATTCACCTCTGAGCCTCAGTTGTCTCATCTGTAAAATAGGGATAATAATAACTACAATAACCACCTCCTAGGTTTATTGCGAGGCACAGATGATATTATGTATGAAAAGCACTTAGCAGACATTGCCACAGCTGTAGTTAGGAAGAACTGAGTTCAAATCCATCCTCAAACATTTATCAGCTGTGTTACTCTGGGCAAATCACTTCACATTTCTGTTTGTTTCAGTTTCCTCATCTGTAAAATATAGATAATAATAGCACATTGTACCTACTTCCTAAGGTTGTTGTGAGGTGAAAAATGAGATGATACTTAAGTTCTTAACTCAGTGCGTGCACATAGCAAGCACTAGATACAGGCTAGCTATTTATTATTATTGTTATTCAAACAAAAGTTGGATGACCACTGGTCAGGCATGAGGTCAGAGATATGCTTGTTAAAGTCTGGGTCAACCTAGTCAGCCTGAGGTTCCTTCCCATTCTGAGATTCTGACATTAAGTGTCTCCCTTTACCATCTTCTTTCCATTGGACCACAAGTCACAGAAATGACTGAAATATCAGGATTCCACTCCTCCTCCCCATTTTCCTATTTTTCTCAAGCAGGCAGTGGAGAACGCAGGTTTTGCTTTTATCTAATGATTCTTTTTGCTCAGCCAGCATAGAAATGTTTCTGAACATACAATTCAATTATTTATCCCTTTCCCATCTATCCAGTGGAGGGCCAAATGTAAAGATTTCTATTCTGGAGAAAGCTTTTTTACGTTGGATTAATTTTTAAACCCTGCCATTTCCAAGATCAGTTTCAGGAGAAAGGAAGGAATAAAGGAATGAAGGAATGAAGGAAGGAGGGAAGGAAGGAAGAAAGAAAGAAAGAAAGAAGGAAGGAAAGAGAAAGGAATGAAGGAAGAGAGAGAGAAAGAGAAAGTAAGACAGAAAGAGAGGAAGGAACAAAGGAAGGGAGTAGGAAAGGAGGGAAGGAAGAAAGAAAAAAGAGAAAGAAATAGAGAGAAAGAAAGAAAGAGAGAAAAAGAAAGAAAGAAGGAAGGAAGGAAAGAAAAAGAGAGGGAGAGAAAGAAGGAAAGAAAGAAAAAGGAGGAA
>NW_025387841.1:0-4892 GCF_016433145.1 Gracilinanus agilis | reverse complement strand
GGGGACGACCCAGGCAGTCCAGCCCAAGGCAAGCGGGGCAAGAAGTCGGCCGGCGCGGGCAGCGGGGCCGGAGGGGGCGGGGGCAGCAGCAGCGGCGGCGGCAGCCCCCAGTCCTACGAGGAGCTGCAGACCCAGCGGGTCATGGCCAACGTGCGCGAGCGGCAGCGCACTCAGTCGCTTAATGAGGCGTTCGCAGCGCTGCGCAAAATCATCCCTACGCTGCCCTCGGACAAGCTGAGCAAGATCCAGACTCTCAAGCTGGCCGCCAGGTACATCGACTTCCTCTACCAGGTCCTGCAGAGCGACGAGCTCGACTCGAAGATGGCCAGTTGCAGCTACGTGGCCCACGAGCGACTCAGCTACGCCTTCTCCGTGTGGCGCATGGAGGGCGCCTGGTCCATGTCGGCGTCCCACTAGCGGCAGCGGCCGCCACTCGGCTCGGGCAGGCCGTGAGACCCAGGTAAGGGCCAGATGGAGGCCTTGCCCCCACTCCCACTCCTCTGCAGCCCACCTCCCCTCTCCAAATTGAACTAGGAACCGGTCTGTGCCCCTCCCGGACCGGGGCAGCAGCCCCTCGGTTCTGCCACCTTCCCTGCCTTCTGTCTTCTCCCCAGGGTACAACTGAGGAGGCTAAAGGACTGAGATTAGATGATGTGCATGCCTGTGTGTGTGTGTGTGCGTGTGGGCGCGCGCGTGTATATGTGTGTGTGTGACTGTGTGTGTGTGACTGTGTGTGTGTGTGTGTGTGTGTGTGTGTGTGTGTGTGTGTGTGTGTNTGTGTGTGACTGTGTGTGTGTGTGTGTGTGTGTGTGTGTGTGTGTGTGTGTGTGTGTGGACTGTGAGAGACAGACACGCACGGGCATTCACTCAGTCGTGGGATAGAGGCTGAGGGGACACCAAGACACAGGTACACGCAAACACATTTATGGATAGGACCAGATAAAGATAGAGGCCAAATAGGGATAAGAAGTGGGGTTGAATAATCTCCAAAATCCCTCCAGCCTAGATCTTCACTGCCTAGACAACCTCTCCAGAGCCTTGCAGCTTAAAATTCCTAGGTGTCCAGCTGGGATAGATCCCCCCGGCCGACTAGCTCCTGGGTTTCAGACTCAACCTCAAGACTTTGTTCCTCTCCTTATACAAGAGCTCCCAAATTCCACCCCCCTCACACACACACTTTTCTTTTCATTCCACCCACCCATTTCCTCTTGCCTTAATCCTTCCAGGTTGTTAAAAGCTCTTCTTTTTTCCACCATGGTGGGTTAAATGGCAGAGTTCATTTAATAAATAAATAAATAGATGAATAAATAAATAAATGAAGCTCTACTAGATATAAACTCCAAAGAGGAATTTGAGCCACAATAACATAACCCAGGTTTTTCCCACCTCTGGATTTTTACAGATGGCATTGCTTCCAGAGAAGGAGAAAATGGACAGTCTAGAGATTCTGGAGCGGGATAATTACAAAATAGTGATAAGAATTACAGAACGCCAAGGATTGTCTTGAAAATTGCAAGAACTATTCTCAAATCCAAAGGATCCAGGCATGGGGAGCCATTAAGAGACCAGGGGCTTTTGGACACGGCCTCCCAGCTGGGCAGCGGGCAAACCGTCCTCACACCTCTACATTCTGATAGAAGTCTGAAAGGTTGTTGTCGTTTTTTTTTTTTTTTAATTTGACGAAGAATGTTTTTTTTTTTAATTTTTATTTTTCCATGCATGCATTCTCAAGAGGTTGTGCCTGCCAGCCACAGAAAGGAAAGGTACTCGTTGTGAATGGGCTCCATTTTAAAATGGTAACAATCAGAGGAAATGAAAAGAAAATCTTTAGAAATTAAAGGGGGGAAAATAGGCAAAAACAAAACAAAACTCTGGGCTCAAACTGTTTTACACACACCTAGCCCAGATACTTCTCTTCTTTCTTTAAAACTTATTCCTCTGAGGAAAAAAAAAAAAAACTTAGACTAAAAAAAGTCAATCGACATTTCTATTTATTTATTGATGACCCATGTTAAAATGCAAATAGATCTGGTGTCTAAGTGCATTCATGTTTTTATGATTGTTTTGTAAATATCACTGTATATTATTTTTCTGCAATAAATGAATATGATTGAAGTTCTAAGAACCTTTAAGTTTGGACCATATTCTTTTTGTTGTTGTTGTTGTTTAATTCAGTATTAAGCTGCAACTAAATACTTGTTTCTTTTACTGTAAAAACAACCCAAAAGAAAGGAGGGAGGTCCTATTGATATAAACAATCCAGGGAAAAGAGCAAATAAAGGGTCTTGTGATAGAAACAGAGTATGTTATTTCTAAGAACAACTTCACTAATTTTCCGCTGAAGTGTTTCTTAGATTTTGGGGGAAAGTAATTGATCTTATATACCTTTCAAAAGTGTCTTGGAATGGAACAGTGATAGGTATGGGAATGAGCACCTTGAACCCAGCATACAATTGCTTTTTAGGAAGAAGAATGGAACTGTAAATTAGGAGATTTCTGTTGTCTTTTCTGACCATTTGTGCATGTTTTAAGAAAAAAGTTTGAACTTTAAAGAAAAGGGCATGTGTATGAAAAGACTCACAAACGCATAGCATTAGAATGCAGTTAGACTTTTTAATGAATAATAAGAAGTTGGAAATCATCATTTTTGCTTAGATGATAGTAGAAAAAGGTCAAATTAAAGCCGTTTTCACATTAAGATGTTCATTGACGATTGGACTAGGGCCTGCCTGAATCACTAAAGTACCTTCATCTGTGCCAAAGCATAATATTGAAAACAACAAAAAAAGAATTGATCTGACATATTAATAAGATAAGCAAAGGCTAAAGTAGTTGTGACTCATCATTTCTAAGCAAATCACCGGTTTTTAGGCGCTTAGCGAAGTTTCATTCCAAAGGCTCTCTGTGTATTTTTCTCCACTCCCAGATTAACCTCAAAGCAAAGTTCCTGGGAAATACATTTGATTTTTATTCCATATGGCCGCTGGTGGTAGGGTAACAGTGAGGTATAGGCCTGGCTGGCTAATAGTACATCAGGAAAAAGGGTTGTTTATATTGTTTAGCTCCTAACTGAGAGACTTGTATTGAATTTTATTACCCAGAAAAGTGATTAGAGTCACAGGCTATCTCTGGCTTCTGCTGCATAGATGCAGGCCATGTCTCAGGCAAGTCCCATGTGTTTATTCAAAACAGATCGGTTTTCGGGGCTCAGGTTGGAGGTGACTTGAGTGCCTGATTGTTTTGGTTTCCCAATCTTTGAATTACCATCCAAAGCCCACTTAAAATGGTTTGATGCATTTCTCACCCAGAATCTTTTAGATACTGGCTTACAATAGGAAACACACTAGATTCGTTGGCTTTCTAGTAGGGGGCAGACTTTGAAAATCGGACTTAGATTGTGTTGGCCTTAAACATCAGAAAGGAGGAGGAAGTGGGGATAGAGGAGGAAGGAAGTATTTGAAGGGAAAGGGGGAAATGAGTAGAGCTTAAGATTGGGCACTTTCTGATTTCTCTCCCCCCCCCCCCCAGTTTTCCATAAAAGGGTTGCCCTGTTCTCTTCAGTTCTGAATATTTGATATTTCCAATGTCTTCTTATACATTAACACAGAGAGCTTTGCCAGTCCAGAACACAAAGAGATTTAGATTTATCTTTATTTTTTTAATTTAATGTTTTTATTGTTCTTTTTCATCTCCCAATATTTTTTTTTAAAGAGGAAGAATTTGGGGGAAAGAGACCCCAATTTTTTACAGAGAAAAAAAGGTCTTAAAATAGTTGGAAAACACTAAAAAGCTTCCCCCTCTTAACTTTTAAAAAGGGAAGAGGGAGAACATAAAAGACAGAGAAAAGCATTATCATTGTTTCAGAGATAGAGACTTCAGAAACCTCTTTTTACAAATTAGGAAAGTAAGGCCCACCAAGCATGAAATGACTTGACCAAGGCCATATACCTAGTCAGTAGCAAAGCTTAGATAATAAAGGGCCAGGTCCTTTGACTCTCAATCCATTACTGGACTCCTTGCTGCCATTTATGGGAAGTAATTGTGGAAAATATTACATATTAAATATCATTTTTTGCCTACTGATTATTCTTTTTATCAGCTAACCTTTTTATTTGCCTACAATAAATCACAAGTCTATTTTTTTTTAATAATAGGAGTTAAACCACTAGGGTCTTTTGACTACTATTACTGTAATCATTCACTTTTATTTTTTAATCAATTAAGATGGGTCCGTTTGAGGAATACAATCCCGATCCTCTTCATTTTCTATTTCGTGCTTGCCTGGGTCTAGGGTTTTTGCAGTTCAGCCCAAATCCATTACATTCAAGTCAGCATCATTGAGGAAAACTGAAATTTTCCTCCGGGAATAACAGACCCTTCTGAAGTGAAATATTGCCTATGCTGCGGGCATATTGGTTCCTGGTCTCATTGCCAGGGACTGTGGACATATAATCCTGGGTTTTGTTTGTTTGTTCGCTTTGGATTTTTTATGGAGAAAAAAAAAATCACAGATTAATTTTCACATACGTTGTTTTCCTTTATTTGTTGGGAGAGATTGACAAGACTGAGGACAATTTGTAAATAGCCGGAGGTATCCGGTTCGAAAAAGCCCAGATTCAAAGGCTCACCATCGAGGCACTGAGTTATTTCGTTTCTCCTTCCAGAGACTAGCAATCTTGGGTGACTTTGTTTCTGTCTTAATGCCGGATCGAGATTCTGATTCTTTCCGTTTCCAGTTCGAATTGATCATGTCTATTTCAAAGGACACTTTGCCTTTGGGGGGCGGCGGGGGGGGGGGGATTAAATAAATAAATAAGGGAAATTTTGCACATTCCATGGTTTGGCAAACTGAGAACTAGCTATTTTCTCTAGTCCAGTATCAAATTCTTCTC
>NW_025387840.1:1935-3985 GCF_016433145.1 Gracilinanus agilis | reverse complement strand
CAAAAATGTCAGTGAATACACAACTAACAATTGTAACTCTGAATGTGTACGGGATGAACTCACTCATAAAACGGAAGCAAATAGCAGAGTGGATCAGAAACCAAAATCCTACCATAGGTTGTCTACAAGAAACACATATGAGGAAGGTAGACACACACAAGTTCAAGGTTAAGGGTATGAGCAAAATCTTTTTGGCATCAAATGAGAAAAAGAAAGCAGGAGTGGCTATCATGATCTCTGACAAAGTCAAAGTAAAAATAGATATGATTAAAAAAGACAGGGAAGGTCATTACATCCTGATTAAAGGCAGTATAAACAAAGAGGAAATAACACTGCTCAATATATATGCACCAAGTGGAATAGCATCCAAATTCATAAAGGAGAAATTGGCAGAGCTCAAGAAGGAAATAGATAGTAAAACTTTAATAGTGGGAGATCTAAATATTCCTGTTTCAGATCTAGATAAATCAAACCAAAAAATAAATAAGAAAGAGGTAAGAGAGATGAATGAAGTCCTAGAAAAATTAGATCTAATTGATATGTGGAGAAAAATAAATAGGGACAAAAAGGAATACACCTACTTTTCAGCTGCACATGGTACATTTACAAATATTGAACATGTAATAGGGCATAGAATCAAGGCAAACAAATGCAAAAGAGCAGATATAATAAATGTAACCTTCTCAGATCATAATGCGATAAAAATAATAATCAGTAAGGGCACCTGGACAGGCAAGTCCAAAACCAATTGGAAATTAAACAATATGATTCTCCAAAACCAAATTGTCAAAGAAGAGATGATAGAAACAATCAACAATTTCATTGAAGAGAATGACAATGATAAGACATCCTACCAAACTCTTTGGGATGCAGCCAAGGCAGTACTCAGGGGGAAATTTATATCCTTGAGTGCATATATTAACAAATTAAGGAGGGCAGAGAAATGAATTGGGCATGTAACTCAAAAAATTAGAAAGCGAGCAAATAAAAAACCCCCAGATGAAAACTAAATTAGAATTACTAAAAATTAAGGGAGAAATTAATAAAATCGAGAGTAAAAGAACTATTGAATTAATAAATAAGACTAGAAACTGGTATTTTGAAAAAAACAGGTAAAATAGACAAAGTACTGGTCAATCTAATAAGAAAAAGGAAAGAAGAAAACCAAATTGACAGTATTAGAGATGAAAAGGGAGACCTCACCTATAATGAAGGGGAAAATAAGGCAATCATTAAGAACTATTTCGCCCAATTATATGGCAACAAATATAACAATTTAGAAGATGTGGATGAATATTCACAAAAATATAAATTGCCTAGATTAACAGCAGAAGAAATAGAATACCTAAATAATCCCATATCAGAAATAGAAATTGAACAAGCCATTAAAGAACTCCTTAAGAAAAAATCACCAGGACCTGATGGATTCACAAGTGAATTCTATGAGACATTCAAAGAGCAAATAATCCCAATACTATACAAATTATTTGATATGATAAGCAAAGAAGGAGTCCTACCAAATTCCTTTTATGACACAAATATGGTACTGATTCCAAAGCCAGGTAGACCAAAAACAGAGAAAGAAAACTATAGACCAATCTCCCTAATGAACATAGATGCAAAAATCTTAAATAGAATATTAGCAAAGAGACTCCAGCAAGTAATTAAGAAGGTCATCCACCATGATCAGGTGGGATTTATACCAGGAATGCAAGGATGGTTCAACATTAGGAAAGCCATCCACATAATTGACTATATCAACAGTCTAACAAACAAAAATCACATGATTATCTCAATAGATGCTGAAAAAGCCTTTGACAAAATACAGAATCCATTCCTATTCAAAACATTGAAAAGTATAGTAATAGAAGGACCCTTCCTAAAAATAATAAACAATATATACCTAAAACCATCAACAAGCATTATATGAAATGGGGATAAATTAGAAGCCTTCCCAATAAGATCAGGAGTGAAACAAGGATGCCCATTATCACCTCTATTATTCAACATAGTACTAGAAACACTAGCAATAGCAATTAGAGAAGAAAAA
>NW_025387840.1:0-1840 GCF_016433145.1 Gracilinanus agilis | reverse complement strand
TAGAAATAATCAACAACTTTAGCAAAGTGGCAGGATGCAAAATAAATGCACATAAATCATCAGCATTTCTATACATTTCCAACACATTAGAACAGCAAGAGGTAGAAAGAGAAACACCATTTAAAATCACCCTAGACAATATAAAATACTTAGGAATCAATCTAACAAAACAAACACAGCTATTATATGAAAACGACTACAAAACACTTTCCAAACAAATAAATTGGACCTCAACATTGGAAAGCCATTAACTGTTCATGGTTAGGATAAGCTAACATAATAAAAATGAACATCCTACCCAAATTAATTTACCTATTTAGTGCCATACCTATCAAATTACCAAAAAACTTATTCATTGAATTAGGAAAAACTATAACAAATTTCATTTGGAATAATAAAAGATCAAGAATATCAAAGGAAATAATGAAAAAAAATGTGAAGGAGGGGGGCCTAGCAGTACCAGATATCAAACTATACTATAAAGCAGCAGTCATTAAATCAATATGGTACTGGCTAAGAGATAGAAGGGAGGATCAGTGGAATAGACTCGGGCTTAATGATGTCAGCAAGACAGTGTATGATAAACCCAAAGAGCCCAACTTTTGGGACATGAATCCACTATTTGACAAAAACTGCTGGGAAATTTGGAAAACAATATGGGAGAGATTAGGTTTAGATCAACATCTCACACCCTACACCAAGATAAATTCAGAATGGGTGAAGGACTTGAATATAAAGAGGGAAACTATAAATAAGTTAAGTGAACACAGAATAGTATACTTGTCAGATCTCTGGGAAAGGAAAGGTTTTAAAACCAAGCAAGAGTTAGAGAAAATTACAAAATGTAAATTTAATGGTTTTGATTATATTAAGCTAAAAAGCTTTTGTGCAAACAAAAACAATGTAGTCAAAATCGGAAGGGAAACAACAAATTGGGAAAAATCTTTATAAGGAAAAACTCTGACAGGGGTCTGATCACTCAAATATACAAGGAGTTAAAGCAATTGTATAAAAAAAATCAAGCCATTCTCCAATTGATAAATGGGCAAGAGACATGAATAGGCAATTTTCAGATAAAGAAATCAAATGTATCAAAAAGCACATGAGAAAGTGTTCTAAATCTCTAATAATTAGAGAAATGCAAATCAAAACAACTCTGAGGTACCATCTCACACCTAGCAGATTGGCTAAAATGAAAGAAGGGGAGAGTAATGAATGTTGGAGGGGATGTGGCAAAATCGGGACATTGATGCATTGCTGGTTGAGTTGTGAAATGATCCTGCCATTCTGGCTGGCAATTTGGAACTATACCCGAAGGACTATAAAAGACTGTCTGCCCTTTGATCCAGCCATACCATTGCTGGGTTTGTACCCCAAACAGATCATAGATAAACAGACTTGTACGAAAATATTTATATTCATAGCTGCGCTTTTTGTAGTGGCAAAAAACTGTAAAATGAGGGGATGTCCTTCAGTTGGGGAATGGCTGAACAAATTGTGGTATATGCGGGTGATGGAATACTATTGTGCTAAAAGGAATAATATACTGGAGGAATTCCATGCAAATTGGAGAGACCTCCAGGAAGTGATGCAGAGGGAAAGGAGCAGAGCCAGAAGAACATTGTACACAGAGACTGATATACTATGGTAAAATCAAATGTAATGGGCTCCTGTACCAGCAGCACTGCAATGACACAAGACAGCTCTGAGGGATTTATGGTAAAGATGCTACCCACATTCAGAGGAAGGACTGCAGGAGAGGAAACATATAAGATAAACAATCGCTTGAATGCATGGGCTGAGGTGGACATGAATGGGAAATAGACCCTGAACAAGGACA
>NW_025387839.1:0-3239 GCF_016433145.1 Gracilinanus agilis | reverse complement strand
AAATAAGAGGGAGGGAAGGAGGGAGAGAAAGATTGAGACAGAGAGAGAGGCAGAGAGGTCTCATGAAGAGCAGAATATCTAGGTCCCCTCCTGAACTCTAGAATAATTGTCTATGTGGCCCTAAAATATGATCTCAACTGTAAGTCTGGGTATCTGGAGCTCAAATCTACAACTTGAGGATGGGCTTGTAGCAACATGCCACAAGAATTCGTTTTCATTCCCAGATTGTTAACACAATCACAACCATCAAGGCCATGCTAAAGAGGAAGAAGGGTAAAAACCAAAAAAAGATTAAGAATGAAATTTTACCTCTCTTTTGACCTGTGTGGAGGAACAGGATGAAACCCATAATGAGTACCTGGGTCACAGAGACAGAAAGGGAATCTTTGGATTGGTGTCCTGGATACATTGCTCCAACTCCCCCAAGTCCTGGAATCTCACAGCTGTACCTGGGGCTTTTTTTTTTTTTTAAAGAAAAATCTATTTAATTAATTTAGAATATTTTTCCACAGCAACATGATTCATGTTCTTTCCCTCCCCTCTTCCCACCCCTCTCCCATAGCCAATGAATGAAACTATTTCTTGAACTCAGAATAGAATGTAATACAAAAAAAGTGTGGCCATTACCACCCCTCTGGATTGGGTTTTACCTGATCAAGATCCATTTCCACATTATTAATATTTGCATTAGGGTGATCGTTTAGCATCTATATCCCTAATCATATCCCCATTGACCCATGTGGTCAAGCTATTGTTTTTCTTTTGTGTTTCTACTCCCATAGTTCTTTCTCTGGTTGTGGGTAGTGTTCTTTCTCATAAGTCCCTCAGAATTGTCCTGGATCAATGCATTGCTGCTAGTAGAGAAGTCCATTACATTTGATTGTACCACAGTGTATCCATATCTTTGTATGAAGTTCTCCTGGTTCTGCTACTTTCACTCTGCATCAATTCCCGGAGGTTGTTCCAGTTCACATGGAATTCCTCCAGTTCGTTATTCCTTTGAGCACTATAGTATTCCATCACCAACAGATACCACAATTTGTTCAGCCATTCCCCAATCGATGGACACCCCCTCATTTTCCAATTTTTTGCCACCACAAAGATCAGGGCTATAAACATTTTTGTACAAGTCTTTTTCCTTATGATCTCTTTGGGGTATGAACCCAGCAGTGGTGGATCAAAGGGCAGGCAGTCTTTTAAAGCCCTTTGGGCATAGTTCCAAATTGTGAGGCTTTCCTACTATGATTTAGAGGGAGAAACTTTTAGAGGTGGCAAATCTGACATTACATGACTGTCCAGAGGGAGCAGGCTAAGTTCCTCTCCCTTCACTGTGAGGATTTTCAATTAAATGTTCCCTCCTCCATTGTAGATGTCCTGCCTGGGTTTAAAATCAATGCTAAGTCTGTTACGTATTTGAACTTGAACAAGGCATTTAACCTCCAGGGCACTCAGTTTCCCCTCTAGGACTTTTCTCCTCTAACCTCCTTCCTCATTCTAAATCTATGACTAGCTAAATGACCCTAAGAGGTCATACAGTTGTTGTTTTCTTAATTTTTTCAGAATTAATTTATTTTAACAGTTATTTTAAAATATTTGAGGTCCTGAATTTTCTCCTTTGAGCCCTTCCCCAACCCACTGAGAAAGCAAACAATACATCGATTATACATGTGAAATTATGCAGAATATATTTCTTTTTTTTCCTTTTAAACCCTTATATTCTGTGCTAGAAACAATATTGTGTATTGGTTCTAAGGCAGAAGAGTGGTAAAGTCTAGGCCAGCATTGGCAAAAGTTTTTGAATTCATGTGCCCAGAGGGCAACTTCAAGCTCCCCCTGAGCCTCTTCCCTATTACCCAAGAGAGGGGAGGGAGGAAGTACATGTTTAAGGTGGCTGACAAGAAGGTCAGGGCATGCAAAAAATGTCTTCAGGTGCTGGGAAGAGGGGGAACAGAGTAGCTCCTCCATGGTGGGGCTGGTACATATGACAATACTTTGCTGACTTTGGTCTAGGCAATAGGAGTTAAGTGCCCAGGATCATATTGCCAGGAAGTATCTGAGGCTAAATTTGAATCCAAGACCTCCCATTTCTAGACCTGACTCAATCCACTGAGTGATCTCACTGCCATCCAAAACATACTTTTGAAATTGCTATGCTTTTATTTTTTAAAGGCAAGAAAACAAAGTAAAAAAAAATACTTCAATTTGCACTCAGTCTCAATCAGCTCTCTCTCTCTGAAGATGGAGAGCATTTTTCATCATATGAATCCCTCAGAATTTTCTTGGCTCATTGCATTGATCAGAGTAGCTAAGTATTTCATAATCAATCATCTTTACAATATTGCTATAACTCATGTAGTTGTAAGACACCACCTCCATAGTATTCCAACCTCTCATTTTGTAAGTGAGTAAACTGAGGTTTGGAGAGGGGAAGCAACTTGTCAAAGGTCACAAAGTAAGTAGCAGAGATGACTTCCATCTTTTTTTAGACAAGAGTTATCTGTGTAATATTGAACAAGCCTCCATCTCCATTTTTTGTGACCTTAAAAAAGCAAGGGGCTCCCAGCTGTGTGACCCTGGGCAAGTCACTTGACCTCCATTGCCTACCCTTACCACTCTTCCACCTATAAGTCAATACACAGAAGTTAAGGGTTTAAAATTAAAAAAAAAAAAAAGCAAGGGGTTCACCTATATGACTAATAATGTCCTTCTCAGCTCTGACATTCTGTGGTGTTGCATGTTTAATAAGTAATGGATGCTCGTAACTGTTAATGCATGACAGAAAGGAGAACAATGAGGGTAGGTTGCTATGGAGATCAGGTATATGTATGTGTTTGTGTGTTGGTGGTACTAGGGATGAAGTCAGGGAGAAGAAATGGCAGGATGAGTCAGAGGGAAAAAGAATTCAAGCACCAATTTAAAGGTCAGGGGCACACAGAACAGTTAGGAAATTAAGACAGGCTGGGATACATGCAAAAGAATAAGTGACCTATGAAGTTCCTTCTACTTCATAGTAGTTCAGGAAGGCTTATAATTAGAGAGAAGGACTCTGGACAAAGGGGAGCCATTTGGAAAGTTAGAGAGCGTGAGCAGCTAGATAGCACAGTAGATAGAGTACCAGTACTGGAGTTGAGAGGACCTGTATTCAAATATGACCTCACACTTCCCTAGCTGGGTGACCCTGGATGAGTTTGCCAAACCTTTGCCTTTCTGTCTTACAGTTGTTATTAGGACAGGAAAGG
>NW_025387838.1:0-3909 GCF_016433145.1 Gracilinanus agilis | reverse complement strand
TTGTGGAGATCTCTTTATCATCTCTGATAAGGACAGTTTAGTTGATAAGGAAATGAGGACAGAACAAGGGAAATGTCTTTTACTTCATGCTTCCAGCTCTGGCTTCAGGAGCATGGAGTTTATTATATATATTTCAAGACTCATTTCACACAAAAGAACCCCCCCCCGAAACTTTGCAGATGCGCAGAAGTTACAACTTATATCATATCAAAACACAAAACATTGGCTTCAGAATAGACCAAGGCCAAGGCTGAATTTTGACTAGGTTCTTATCAGAAATCCAAGTTGGGGAGTATCTTGGCCTTAGCTATAACAGGCAGCAGCATTCCTTGCTGTGTTAACAGTGTTAACCCTTTAAATTCAGGTTTGATAGGAACTTAAAGCTTTTCAGTAACAATTTTCAAGAAAAAATCACAAGGATCACAAAAGGGTTCAAAAGGATTTTTATCTATTCTCTTATTGGCTTCCCACATATTCTCCATTTTCTTTTAAATTGAGAATGGCATCCACCTGTTGGGCTGTGTGAATTTCTCTTATGAGGGCCAAGGGAAACTTTTAAGTTACACAAATTTGGGGATGAAAAGAAAAGAGGACAAACACAATGATCCAATGATCCAATGATTGCTAGGCACATTGACAAAAAGCCAATTAGGGGGCAGTCCCCTTTGGCACAAGAGTGTACATTCAAAACAAATGCATTCAATTCCTCATAGTTCAAGCAACTGCACCCCAAAGTTCATTTTGGATCTTCTTGATGCAGTATAGGTCTCTGCAGGCATCTTCATGGTGTCTTCTTTTAAACAGGTTCTTTGTCTGGATTCTGGGGAGATGGCAAATTTCTTATCCTGAAATTACTCTCAAAAGAATTTCAACTTTACATTATAGATTATAAAACATACATTCTCCCCTGAAGAGGGTTAAGCCTAACATCCAGACCAGTTAAGGATACATGACTGAGTTTGGGGGTTGTGTGAATCAATTGGTAAAAGAAATTTTAAAAATTTAAAAAATTCAAATAAAAGAGAGAAGAAAATATCTTGTGAATGAAATGCAAAATATCAAAGTCTTATGGGCAAAAATGTAGGGGAAATTAAACTTATAGCAGGTCCTTGTATCAAGCCCCAAGTAAAGTGATTTAAGCAATGATACAAGTACCCATTTAGAAGCCAGGTCTATAGAAAGTTACCACACTTATAAGAGAAAGAAAAGGACCAAATTTTTTGTGAGAAAGGGAAATGTCTTTCCCTGGTCTGATTTGCCTGCACTTGAGCCAAGATAATGGCCAACCTTTGGTACTTAACCAGGGTGAAGTTCAAGGAAGTCCAGCCTCTAACATATGTCAGAAAAACTGCAACCCTGAACCCCAATTACTAAGTTTAAGTCCTTCGGTATTGGCATGAGAAAGTTTTGTCAATCCTTCTTGAATTGGTATAGTCTTTTTTGACCTTGTAGTGCTAGGCCTTGTGCAGTTTCTTACCAATCCCATTGGACTGGGTGGTCTCCTTGACCTTGTGGCTCTTTTGTTCTCTTCTCCTGGAATCAGACAGAATCATTAATTGTAGCCCCATAATATTTACCAATTCATGGCACGTTTCCATAGACTTAAGGCTTTGTGGGTATGTTTTAATATTAAAATTATATTACTGTGAAATCAAAAAGGATTAATATTGATAATATGTAATTTAAGTACAAAAATGAGAAAAAGTGAAAAAAGTCAATTATTCTATATATAAAAAAATTAAAGGAAAAGCAATAAGAAAATTAAAAATTCAGAGAAAAATACAATGTTTTTAAGTAAAAAAAAGTTTTAAAATTCAAAATTATATATATAGTTTAGATTTAGTGAAATGTCTTTTACCCAAAACTCAGATCCATTTCCTGTATGAATAAAACCTCGATCCCCATATTATAATTCTGGGTTATTATTTGTTTCTTTGTATTTGTAATTAGTTATTCAAATTGATGGTCAGAAAATTATACAAATAAATTAATTTGCAAGAGGTTCAAACTAACTTTCACTGAATCAATTCTTGGGATAGGTACAGTTTTTTAAGTAAACAGTGGAACATATAGCCTTGCTTTACATATTCAAATTTCTGGGGCTTCAATTTTTATATCACTTTGCTTTGAATAAGGAAAAAGGAGGGAAGGGAGTATAACATTGTTTGACTTGAGGTAAGACTCAGAGATTATTTATCAGTGATATCTTTCTTTTGAATGGTGAATCCAATTCAATAATCCATAAATTAGTAATATCAATTGCAAACCCAATAGCTTTTACCTTAAACAGTAATTATTACAATAGTATTTGTAAGGTTTTCAAGATTTACATACCCAATGAAAAATTATAATGTTACAAAATATGATAAACAAATTTTCTTTTTCAACAATTTCTCAATGAATAAATTATCTAGTAATTCTTTCTAGTAATATAGAAAAAGAGTGAACAACTTTGCTTGGAATTAAGTTTTCATTACTGTTCTCTTGATTAGAGAGGGTTAAGGCAGGGGCTGGTTAGTCCCTTAACTTATTGTGATAGTTTATTTTAAACTTTAGTTCACAATACGAATCATATATTATTGCAAATAGGCATGATCAATTTTTAACAAATAGCTTTTACATATAGTTTACGTTTGAACATGTTTTCAGTTTTCACTAAGTAAGGTACATGTTTTGATGACATTCAATAACAATTTCCTCAAAACCCAATATTTGTAACAGCTTTGCTTGCAACATTATTGTCTATATCACATCATAATTCAATAAGGCTGCTAATTACCCCCTTAAATTTATTTAAGGAAGGGGTTAACAAGTTTGTTGGAAGTTCTAAGTTTTTTAGAAGCAAGGAAAATTCCTTTCCTCAGTAGCAGTTTTTTTTTGCTATTTAAATTATCGTACTTATAAAATTTACATGTTTTGATCTTGATATAAAATTACTCTTCAAAGGTTATTGATCCAAAACTTCAAAATTTGCAACCAGGTACCTTGTCATATTCCTACTTTTACAAATAATAGTTTTATTTCAGGTCCCTTATAATTATTGAGATGATCACTATTTCTAGTTAAATGCATTCTTCAATTACATGGTTATAATATTGACAAGTTTGTAATTAGTTATTATTGCATCAACATCACTACAAAGTAAAAGACATTATAATAATATTAATGCCATCACAATCAAGTACATATTAACAATGATATCAAATTATTATGAGGGTTATACATTATGATTTTATATTCTGGATTTGAATGCATTACTATAGATCAAAAATATTATGAGAATACAAATTAATTTCTTGTGTTATAATGCATGTTAATTTTCAATAACACTTTATAATAACAGATTAATAATATTTTAATTGTCTTTTTCCTAATAGCTTTGACTATTACATTATAATCTTGATTCTAATCCCAATCTATTCAATTAATCTTTAAGGACTAGTGAAATAGTGAACATAGGTGACATAATTTGGCTAGGATCTAGTACCTTAAAGCTTAGATTAAAGTTATCACAATAATAATTTTTGCATTTTCTGATATTAATTGAAACAGTGATAACTACTGAAGTTGAGTCAGATTTCTGTAAGTTACAAAATTAACATTAGCTTCTTATTGTTTCCCTTTACTGAGTTTGAGTTAGTAAAAACTGTTGCTGAAAATATTTATAGTCAAAGCCTCTTCCTCCTATGTGTAGAAGGGGTTAAATTACTTTTAAAACATGTCCAAGGCTGCAGCCGCTTCAAAAGCGGCGGTGCTCTTTAACTCTTTAGTTACTGCATTTATAAAATTTGCATGATTATTTTAAAACATTGATAATTTATCACTTCCAAATGAATATTAATTTAAACTTCACTATGTCCAAATTGTCCCTGATTAAAACTTCTTAACAATGTTTCATATATATATATA
>NW_025387837.1:0-3335 GCF_016433145.1 Gracilinanus agilis | reverse complement strand
ATGGTTTTAGATATATACTGTTTATTATTTTTAGGAAAGGACCTATACTTTCCAGTGTTTTCAATAGGAATGGATGTTGTATTTTGTCAAAGGCTTTTTCAGCACCTATTGAGATAATCATGTGATTTTTGTTTGTTAGATTGTTGATATGGTCAACTATGTGGATGGTTTTCCTGATGTTGAACCATCCTTGCATTCCTGGCATAAATCCCACCTGATCATAATCAATAACAGTCATGATTGCTTAGTGGAGTCTTTTTGCTAGTATTCTCTTTAAGATTTTTGCATCTATGTTCATTAAGGAGATTGGTCTGTAGTTTTCTCTCTGTTTTTGATCTACCCCGCTTCGGAATCAGTACCATATTTGTGTCATGAAAGGAATTGGGTAGAACTCTTTCTTTGCTGATTATGTCAAATAGTTTGCATAGTATTGGAATTAGTTGTTCTTTGAAGGTTTTATAGAATTCACTTGTGAATCCATCAGGCCCTGGCGATTTTTTCTTAGAGAGTTCTTTGATGGCTTATTCAATTTCTTTTCCTGATATGGGATTATTTAAGTATTTTATTTCTTCTACTGTTAATCTAGGCAATTTATATTTTTGTAAATGTTCATCTATCTCACCTAGATTGCTATATTTATTACCATATTATTGGACAAAATAGTTTTTAATGATTGCCTTGATTTCCTCTTCATTAAAGGTGAGGTCTCCCTTTTCATCTTTGATACTGTTGATTTGGTTTTCCTCTTTTTTTTTTAATTAGATTGACCAGTACTTTGTCAATTTTGTTTGTTTATTCAAAGTACCAGCTTCTAGTCTTATTTATTAATTCAATAGTTCTTTTACGTTCAATTTAATTAATTTCCCCTTTAATTTTTTTAATCTCTAATGGGTTTTTAGCTTGGGATTTTTAATTTGTTCCCATTCTAGTTTTTTTTAAAATTGCATGCCCATTTAATTGATCTTTGCCCTCTCTAATTTGTTAATATATGCACTCAAGGATATAAATTTCTCCCTGAGTACTGCCTTAGCTGAATCCCACATAGTTTGGTAGGATGTCTCATCATTGTCATTCTCTTCAAGGAAATTATTGATTGTTTCTATGATTTCTTCTTTAACTAGCTGGTTTTGGAGAATCTTATTATTTAATTTCCAATTAGTTTTTGGTTTGCCTGTCCATGTGCCCTTACTCCTTGTCTGCACCTGCTTCTGCGCCTTCACCCGAGCCTGTGCTCAAGGTCTGGGTTCAAAGTCCGCATGTTCTTTAGCCTCTTGGGGTCTTAAGTTTTGCTGCTCCCAGGAGCAGGCACTGGAGCTGCCAATGACTTAATGGGTGCCCCAAACTTGCTCTAACTCTTTTGAACTGGCTTTGGCACTGTAGGTAGGGGAAAAGGGGGTTGCTGAGCTCGTGTTTTAGTAAAAGCTATTTCGCCCCTTTGTAGCATGGAAGTGCCCCGATTCCATGTACCATCAATGCTGTGCCCTGTTGTGGGTCCTTTTGTTCGTCTGGATTTGTTTTTATTTCTTCTTGAGGAGTCCTATATGCATGTGTTAGGAGATGTCAAGCAGCTGCTTTTTACCTGCCACCATTTTAACCTGGAACCTATCATACACTGTTTTGCTGACATCACTTACCCCAAGTCTATTCCACTGATGCTCCCTTCTATCTCTTAGCCAGTACCATATTATTTTGATGACTCCTACTTTATAGTATAGCTTAATATCTGGTACTGTTAAGCCACCTTCCTTCACGTTTTTTTTTTCTCATTATTTCTTTTGATATTCTTGATCTTTTATTCTTCCAAATAAACTTTGTTATAGTTTTTTTTTTCTAATTCAGTAAAAAAGGTTTTTGGTAGTTTAATGGGTATGGAGCTAAAAAGGTAAATTAATTTAGGTAGAATTGTCATTTTTATTATGTTAGCCTGTCCTCCCCATGATCACTCAATGTTTTTCCAAGTGTTTAGATCTAGTTTTACTTGTTTGGAAAGTGTTTTGTAGTTATGTTTGTATACTTCCTGTGTTTGTTTTGGTAGATAGATTCCTAAGTATTTTATATTGTCTAGGGTGATTTTAGATGGTGTTTCTCTTTCTACTTCTTGCTGCTGTGATGTGTTGGAAATATATAGAAATGCTGTTGGTTTATGTGCATTTATTTTGTATCCTGCAACTTTGCTAAAGTTGTTGATCATTTCTACAACTTTTTAGTTGATTCTCTAGGATTTTTAAGTAGACCATCCTATCATCTGCAAAGAGTGATAGCTTAGTCTCTTCATTGCCCATTTTAAAACCTTCAATTTATTTTCTTCTCTAATGGCTACTGCTAGTGTTTCTAGTACAATGTTAAATAATAGAGGTTATAATGGGCATCCTTGTTTCACATCTGATCTTATTGGAAAGGCTTCTAATTTATCCCCATTGCATATTATGCTTGTTGATGGTTTAAGACATATACTGTTTATTATTTTTAGGAAAGGACCTTCTATTCCTATACTTTCTAGTGTTTTCAGTAAGAATGGGTGTTGTGTTTTGTCAAAGGCTTTTCAATATCTATTGAGATAATCATGTGGTTTTTGTTGGTTTGCTTGTTGATATGGTCAATTATGTGGATGGTTTTCCTAATGTTAAACTATCCTTGCATTCCTCGTATAAATCCCACCTGATCATGGTGGATGATCTTCTTAATTACTTGCTGGAGTCTTTTTGCTAGTATTCTATTTAAGATTTTTGCATCTATGTTCATTAGGGAAATTGGTCTGTAGTTTTCTTTCTCTGTTTTTGATCTACCTAGATTTGGAATCAGTACTATATTTGTGTCATAAAAGGAGTTTGGTAAGACTCCTTCTTTGCTTATTATATCAAATAATTTGTATAGTTTTGGTATTAATTGTTCTTTGAATGTTTGATAGAATTCACTTTTGAATCCATCAGGCCCTGGCAACNTATTAATTGTTCTTTGAATGTTTGATAGAATTCACTTTTGAATCCATCAGGCCCTGGCAACTTTTTCTTAGGGAGGTCTTATTGGCCTGTTCAATTTCTTTTTCTGATATTGGATTATTTTAGTATTCTATTTCTTCTGTTGTTAATCTTGGTAATTTATATTTTTGCAAATATTCATCCATATCACCTATGTTGCTAAATTTATTGCCATATTATTGGCAAAATAGTTTTTAATGATTGCCTGAATTTCCTCTTCATTAGAGGTGAGGTCTCCCTTTTCTTCTTTGGTACTATTAATTTGGTTTTCTTCTTTCCTATATTTAATTAGATTAACCAGTACTTTGTCGTTTTTATCTGTTTTTTCAAAATACCAGCTTCTAGTCTTATTTATTA
>NW_025387836.1:692-6090 GCF_016433145.1 Gracilinanus agilis | reverse complement strand
TCCCTTCCTTCCTTCCTTCCTTCCTTCCTTCCTTCTTTCTTTCCTTCCTTCCTTCCTTCCTTCCTTCCTTCCTTCCTTCCTTCCTTCCTTCCTTCCTTCCTTCTTTGACAACTGCTTTATTTAAAAATTTATTTCTTAAGAAATTTGAGTTCCCAATTCTTTTTCTCCCACCTGCCCCCTCCACAAGTCAAGGTGAGGTTATGTAAAATATATTTCTACATTAATTTTGTTGCAAAACCTCCAACAATAATGAAACACAAGAAACATGAAGAAAGTGAAAAAAATCTGCTTCGATTTGTACTCAGAGCTACTGGGGTTGCAAAGAAAACACCAAAAACAATCCCACCCTTCAAGGATCTTACAATTCATGGTTTAATTTGTTTTTAAAACATTGAATTGGTGACTTTAAAGTTCCTTTCATCACATGTCCCTCCTGTGTGGTTTCTGGAAATAATTTTCTTCAATCCAACTGGAGTATTCTTCTTTGTTCCATTCATACTTCCAGCATGTAGCATTTTCAAGGAAAAATTATTGTCCAAGAATAACAAGATTTCCTCATGTCGGGACTCCTGATGGAGTCTTTGGGTCTGAGGAGAAGAGTGTCCAATGGCATGAAGTGCTCTCACTGAGGCTCCAATGGTTTCTTTGAGTAATTGCTTGTTCCTGTTGAATACTGGAGTGCAGCCCAGGCAGAATTAATTTACAGAATTACAAATTATGCACATCACTGCTAGAGCAATTACTTCTCCATTATGTACCCCGTTTCTTAAAATTTCATTATTTTACCGCAAGAAATAGACTTTATACAATAGCTAGCAATGTGCTACTGTTCAAGGCAGGTTAATGAGATATCAATTAAACATTATAATATTTATTAAATAGTATTAATTAGATAACTATCTTCCCAACATGGAACAAAGTACTCAAATGGTAAAGGAATGGATTCTCTTGAGCCTTAGGTAGTTTTTGCTGACATGCTTGTAAGTTAAGTAATCATATCATGGTGGATAAATCACTTAGCAGGTCCCATTCAAGACTCTATAATAACCAAGAGTGGGTCAGCATTTCTGAGCTCCTAAGAGTCGACCCGCTTTTGATAATGGGAACAGGCGCCTAGAGCTTTGGTAAATATTATTAGCTTTTAGTTCTCCCCTCCCTCTGTAACCTGATTACATTAAGCAGCAGTAATATTGTAAATATGAAAAAGAGGAAGTTTAAAAGCATCCTGAGGATTTCAAAATTCAAGCTCTGGCAGAAGAATATCTGCTATTTTCCTGGAGTTCCTTTGTTTATTTTGCAGATTCTGCTATGTGCTAGGGCCCAGAAGCTTTACAAAGCAATCTATAATAAGAAAGCATCTCCCCTTACTCCCTTGCTGAGGGGAGAGGTCCACAGCTATGGAACACTGCATATATTTTTAGGTTTTAAAAATATATATGTTGATCAGTTTTCCTGATAGTTTTCTTCTTCTTTCTTTCTTTTTAAAACCCCTGCTTCCAGCTTAGAACCAATACTAAGTATCAGTACCAAGGCAGAAGAGTGGTAAGGGATAGGCAGTTAAGGTTAAGTGACTTGGCCAGGGTCATATAGCTAGGAAATATCTGAAAACAGATTTAAACTCAAGACCTCCTATCTCCAAGTCTGGCTCTCCATTCACTGATGCTCCCTCTTTTTCTTTTTAAAGTATTCTTTATTCCATAGGATGTCTTCTGGGAGGGAGATAGGGATGATGAAGAAATTTAGATGCAGTAAAACCAAAAGATGTATCAATAAAATTTATTTTATCAATAAACATTTTTTGTACAAAATACAATCTAGAAGAATGCTTCTATGAGGACTTTGGGGATGAAGAAGCCTTATCACCTGCCACTGTGACAGAACTTGATGTAAAAAGAATGCCACATTTATGTAATACTTATGATTGTAAAGTGACTTACACATGTTTCTTATGTGGTTCTTGGTTCCATTCAAATATATTTAGTAAACATGAGAGATTTAATAAATAATGAGAGACTACAGTAGAAAGAGTCTGTTCTTGAGAAATTTGGATTCAAAAAGCAGATTGGACCAGAGGGAAATCACTTAACCTATCAGTGATCAGTGGTAACTAATTAAGGACATAGAGTTTGGCTAAGAGACTAAAGTCTCAAGAATCCATATACTGTAGATTAGAGGTAGAATAGTGTGGTATTAGAGTGTATATATATATATATATATATATATATATATATATATATATATATATAGAGAGAGAGAGAGAGAGAGAGAGAGAGAGAGAAAATATGTAGAGTAGAGGTAGATAAAGAAGAGGGTGTTGCCTCTACAGTCAGAGGACCTGTTTGAATCTTCCTTCCCTCCGGTGTTGACTGCCTGTGGGACCTTGGGTAAGGTAGCTTCCCTTGGCCTCTGGTTCCTCACCTATAAAAGGAAGAAGTTGGATTAGATGACCTATGACGCCCTATCTAGCTCTTGACCTATAAATCTTATTCTTCCGAATTGCAAATCCAAGTCACTCTCAATGGAGAAGGGAGTTTCCACACAAGGACTTCATTAGTCTGATGAAATCACAGGTCCAGATCTCTCCAATCCCAAAGAGACAAAGTAATGTAAGGGTAGAAGCCCTCTTCCAATGCCTAATGTTGACATGGGTTCTCTAGGGCCATGTTTAGCTCAAGTTGTAGCAGGTCCTACCAAGCCAGAAAGACCTTGAGTATAAGGCATAGAAAGGTCCACATTATGTCCATCATTAAAGCACATGCCCAGGACAGACTTACATACAGGATTAACCATAGGGTGACTTTGGCTATCTATCAGATCACAGAAACTTTGCGGTCTATGACAGTGGAGGGAGAATTCACATGAACCATTGTATCATGCCATGAAGTGTACGTGTACAACATTTTGTAAGACACTTCCTGAGATACAAAGATACTAGCCCTGACTGGTCTCAAAGTGTTCACAGATTTGTAGGGCACATAAAATACGTTTACAAATAACAGTAGCATTTCTGTACACACATACACACACATGCACAGGTGCTTGTGTGCATGCATATGTGTGTTTGAATATTTGATGGGGTTTGTGAATTTATTGATGTAGGGAACTCTCAGAGAAACAAAACAAAACAAATAACAAAGCCCTCCCTCTTGTCAATGGAAATTAGCACCTCTTCTTCAACTTGTTGTCTTTAAAAAAATTTTTTTTTAAACCCTTACCTTCCATCTTGGAGTCAATACTGTGTATTGGCTCTTAGGTGGAAGAGTGGTGAGGGTAGGCAACGGGAGTCAAGTGACTTGCCCAGGGTCACACAGCTGGGAAGTGTCTGAGGCCAGATTTGAACCTAGTACCTCCCATCTCTAGGCCTGGCTCTCAATCCACTGAGCTACCCAGCTGCCCCCATCTTTTTTTAATTTTTAAAAATTTTTAAATATTTTCCCACATTTGCATGATTCATTTTCTTTCCCTCTCCTCTTCCCTCCCCACTCCCAGTGCTGACCAGCAATTCCACTGAGTTGTACAAATGTTCTTACTTGATACTTATTTCCATAATATTCATTTTGCTATGGAGTCATTTTTTTGTGTTTTTCAAATTAAAATTTAAACATTTTTTCTTTTTAAATTTTGAGTTCCAAATTCTCTTCCTCTCTCCACACCCTCCCATATCCACTGAGAATATAGGCAATAGGAAATCAATTATACAAGTGAAATCATGTGTCCATATTAGTCATGTTTTTAAAAAACTCAAGAAAAATAAAGAAAGCAGGAAAATCAAACTTCAGTTTGCATCACTCTCTTCAGGTTGGTCAACATATAGTCTTTTTTTTTAAACCCTTAACTTCTGTGTATTGGCTCTTAGGTGGAAGAGTGGTAAGGGTGGACAATGGGGGTCAAGTGACTTGTCCAGGGTCACACAGCTGGGAAGTGTCTGAGACTAGATTTGAACCTAGGACATCCCGTCTCTAGACCTGACTCTCAATCCATTGGGCTACCCAGCTGCCCCAAAATATAGTCTTAAAGAAGTGATTGAACCGTGAAGAGTTATGGGACCTACCCAAACCCATAAAACTAATATGTTTTGGAAGTAGGACTTGAACCCTGGTTACCTGAAACCAGGTAATCTGAAAAAAGTTACTCTGTTTTAAAGAATAACTCTTTCCTGGCTACCCCATGTTGCCTTTATTTGCAGAAAATAACAGATGCTAAGTACCTAAGAGATGTATGAAATGCTCTGTAAAATTCAGGGAAGGAAAAGGAGACCACTTTTTGATGAGGAGTATCAGGGAAGGCTTCATGGAGAAGACAACCACTTGATACAAGCTAGTAAGGATATGGGGAGAACATTCAAGTAGAACACAGGGATGAGGGATGATATGAGTAAAGCCAGAGCAGCAGATAAGCTAGAAATGTGTTGAGAAGGCAAGTATCCAGTTTAGTGAATTAGAGTAGGATTGTTGCGAGAGGTGTCTGGAAATGATAATATAGAAAGGCAATGAATGCCAGGCTAAGTTCAGACTTTATTTTGTGGGTGGTAAGAAAGACTATGCTTAGAGGAATGATTTAGTTAGACTAGTACATAAGGGAGAATATGTTAGCACAAATGATGAACTGAAGGAAGAAAAAACTAAGAGAGGAAAATTTTTTCGATGGTCTAAATCAGAGATAAGGGAAGTGTGGAGTAATGAGGAGCAGTAAGAATGGGAAATAGGAATAAGATTCAATTACAAAGGTAATATCGATAGGATTTGGGCTCAGGTAGGTGGCACAGTGGATAGCGTGCCAGATCTGGAGTCAGGAAAATTCATTGTACTGAATTCAAATCAGGTCTCAGATGCTAACTAGCTCTGTAACCCTGGACAAGTCACTTAAGCCTGTTTGTCTCAGTTTCCTCATTTGTAAAATCAGCTGGAGAAGGAAAAGGCAAATTCTCCACTATCTTTGACATGAAAAATGGGGTAATGAAGAATCAGATATAATTGAAAAACAACCAAAAAATTGATAGGATTTGGTACCTGTTAGGTGTGAATGAGGACAGAAGAGAGACAGAAACTGAGAGTGACCAAGGAAAACGAGACAGAGAGGAAAAGACAGAGACAAAAAGGCAGAGAGACAGATACAAAGATGCACAGAGATAGATACAAGAGACACTGAAAGCCAGAGTTTGAAAGAGACAGTGACAGAGAGATGAGGATAAAGAGACAGAGTCGAGGACAGAGACAGACAGAGAAATAGAGATGCAGACACAGAGAAAGAGAAAGAGACAGATAGAGACAGAGAGAAACAAAGGGGGAGAGAGGCAGAGGTATGGCTAAAGACAAAGAAAAACAGAGATGGGGAGAGAGAGAGAGAGAGAGAGAGAGAGAGAGAGAGAGAGAGAGAGAGAGAGAGAGAGAGAGAGAGA
>NW_025387836.1:0-648 GCF_016433145.1 Gracilinanus agilis | reverse complement strand
AAAAAAATAAAAGACTCCTGGATCTGTTGGTCTCTAGCCTGCTGTGTTCCTGACAACTCCATAAGACAGGCAGGGGACAAGTATTTTGTATTTTCAATCTATAGTTGAGGAAATATTGTGTTTTTTTGTTTTTAATGGCCCCAAATCATCAAGGGTTCATTAGAAGATCCTTAGAGTTGTGCTGTCAGCAGTGCAGGACTTAGCCAGCTAACAGCAGGAGCAGGGACACCCTGGGGCTCAGGATCAGGTCCAGCAAGATGTAAACAGCTTGTACATGGTCAGTTAGAATAGTCCTCAGCAAACAGGGACTATCAGCAAATCTAGTTGTCACAGCTGAGGTGTCCTGGTGAAATAACTGAATTAAATTCAGTGAACATTTATTCAGGATTTACTATGTGAAAGGTATTAAGGCTACAAAGACAAAAATAAATTAGTACTTGCCCTTAGGAAACTTACATTCACTGGGCACAGGGCAGATTAGAAACCATCTTGCTCCTAGGACGTCTGGACCCATGCTACTCAATCTTCATACCTAAACAATTGACCCAGGTTTTTAATAATCATCCTTGAAGAATGATTCTATTTTCTCGGGTTACTGGGGAATTTATTGGAGAGCAAATGGAAGGAAGGAAGAAAGGAAGGAAGGAA
>NW_025387835.1:0-8212 GCF_016433145.1 Gracilinanus agilis | reverse complement strand
GTCACAAAGAATTGAAAATATCAAGTCTAAAATGATTTTTAGTAATTTATTTATAAAATATAGGAGAGAGTGAAAGTAGAGAAATGAGAAGAGGGCAGAGTAAGAGATCTAGATTAACAAACTAGATTATGTGTTCAAGTCTTGGCTTTACTCCATCAGGGCTCCAGAGGCCCAGCCAGAAAGCATAAAAGTCAATTAACAAGGGTTTTAGCCATGAGACCTCCCTCCCAATCAAGGGACCCTTGGAGGCTAGTACCTCCAGGGAAGCTAAGGGAGTCAGCCTTTTTCACTCAACACATATAGTTCTAAGGGAGAGATTTAAGAACAGTCTCACCAAGTCCAACATCCCATCCAGAGCTCCTCCAGGTCCAGTTCCAGGTTGAAGAAAGAGAGCCCCAGAAGTTTTTTCAATTTATCCAGACCATTTCTTTTGTCACTTCCTGTGCCTTCCTTTCATTTCATGTGTACCAATTTCAGCAAAGGCTTTGCTTAGGACTGCCCAGGAGGCAGTCAATTCTAATTTGACATACACTCTTACACATGTGGGTCACAGATCTCCCCTACTAGAGAATTAAGTGGTATTGTTTACACTTTTGGTAATCAGATCTAAAAATGGGCAGGGTAGGTTTAATCTCATCACAGTCCCAGCTTTGATCATTTGGAAGACTCATCTCACCAACTGATCATTTGACATAATCATCTTGTACCCCTAAAAATCTTCTAACAATAATAGTTAGAGATAATACCTTTAACAAGATATAATTAACTTCCTTATCTCTTTTAATCAGATCCATCTTTGCATTAGTTTTGTGAGATGATGATTGACCCAATAGTATCTACTCCATCCTTTTACTTTTATTCTGTGTATGTCTACCTGCCTCAAATGTGTTTTTTATAAACAACATATTGCAGAATTCTGTTTTTTAATACATTCTGCTAACTACTTCTGTTGTTTTAGGTGACTTCATCCTAATTATATCCACAGTTTTGTTTAACATCTCTGTATTCCCTGCCAAAATATTTTCCCCTGTTAATCTTGCTCTTTCTTCTTTCACTCTATCCCTCCACACCAGTGTTTTGCTTTTAATCACTCCCCCATTCCCCTTCCCTCATATTGCTCTCCTTTTCAACACCAANAGTGCAAAATAAGATTCTATTCCCTGATGAATCTAGCTGTTATTCCCTCTCTGGGCCAATTTTAATGAGAATAAATTTTAAGTATTACCCATTACCACCATCATTCTCCCCTCCATTGTAAAAGATTTTTCCCCTACACCTTTTTTTGTGATCTAATTTACCTCATTTTACCTTTCACTTCCCATTTCTCTTATTCACCCCCACCTTTGTTTTTTTTTGTATATCACCCTAAACAGTTTTCTTCTTCCCACCCCCTCTCTCTATGTAGACGTCATATAACTGCTATGATAATGACAATTTTTTTAACTTTTAAGTTTATTTAATTAATTTTGAATATTTTTCCATTGTTACATGAATCATGTTTTTTCCCTTCTTTCTTCCCACCTCCCTCCCACAGCCAATGTACAATTCCACTGGGTTTTACATGTGTCATTGATCAAGACCTATTTCCATATTATTAATATTTGCACTAAGGTGATTGTTTAGAGTCTACATCCCCAATCATATCCCCATAGACTAGTGATGGGCAAACTTTTTAAAGAGGGGGCCAAAGGAAAGAAAAAAAGCTTTAGGTGGGCCAATACAATTTATTAAAAAGTAACAATGATACATTTTACAATGATGTACATTAGGAATAATGTTGCATGAGCTGGATAGAACATTTCAGGGGGCCACATCTGGCCCATGGGCCATAGTTTGCCCATCATTGCTATAGACCCATGTGATCAAGCAGTTGTTTTTCTTCTGTGTTTCTGCTCCCACAGTTCCTTCTCTGGATGTGGATAGTGTTCTTTATCATAAGTCCCTCAGAAATGTCCTGGATCATTGCATTGCTGATAGTAGTGAAGTCTATTATATTCAATTGTACCACAGTGTATCAGTCTCTGTGTACAATGTTCTCCTGGTTCTGCTCCTTTCACTCTGCATCAATTCCTGAAGATCATTCCAGTTCCCATGGAATTCCTCCAGTTCATTATTCCTTTCAGCATAATAGTATTCCATCACCAAACAGATACTACCATTTGCTCAGCCATTCCCCAATTGAAGGGCATCCCCTCATTTTCCAATTTTTTGCCACCACAAAAAAGCACGGCTATAAATATCTTTGTTCAAGTCTGTTTATCTATGATCTCTTTGGGATACAAACCCAGCAATGGTATGGCTGGATCAAAGGGCAGGCAGTCTTTTATCTCTCTTTGGACATAGTTCCAAATTGCCATCCAGAATAGTTGGATCAATTCACAACTCCACCAACAATACATTAATGTCCCAATTTTGCTACATCCCCTACAACTTTTATTACTTTCCTTTGCTCTCATATTAGCCAATCTGCTAAGTGTGAGGTAGTACATCAGAGTTGTTTTGATTTGCATTTCTTTGATTATAAGATATTTAGAACACTTTTTCATGTGCTTATTGATAGTTTTTTATCTGAAAATTATCTATTCATGTAATGACAAAAATTTTAAGAGTTCTAAATAATATCTTTCCATGTAGGAATATAAACAATTTGGCCTTACTGAGTCCCTTAATTTTTTCCTCTTTTTTATTTGCCTTTTTATGCTTCTCTTGAATTTTGTATTTGGACCAAAACTTAGGGCAGCTAGATGTTTCAGTGAATAGAGTGCTGCTATTACAGTGAGGAAGATTCATCTGCCTGAGTTCAGGTCTGACCTGGCACTTTCTAGTTGTGTGACCCTGAGTAACATATAATTCTGCCTCAGCTTCTTTACTGGAAAAATGAAGTGAAAAACAAACTGATCCAGTATTTCTGCCAAGAAAATCCTAAATGAAGGTAAAAAGGGTCAGGATGAATAAAACTAGTAAACACCACCACCACCATGGACTAAAGTTATGGGACACAGAAAAAACAATAATCAAAGGAAAATTTTTAATGGTAAATACTCATATAAATAATATGGAGAATAGTGGATTAAGGAATTGGGTATGCAATTAAAAAAACTCAAAAAATAACAAATTATAAATCTTCAAATAAACCCCACATTGGAAATCTTGACAATTAAAGGTGGGATTAATAACACTGATAGTAAGAAAATCAATGAATTAATCAATAAAACAAGGAGCTGTTTTTCTATTTTAAAAAACCCCAATAAATTAAAATGTTATTAATATGATTTTTTAAATAGAGAAGAAAATGAAATCAGTGAACATGTCACTAATGAAAGTGAAATTAAAGCAATTATTATAAGTTATTTTGCCCAATTCTGTCAATAAATTTAATAATTAAAGTGAAACAAATGAATATTAACAAAAATATGAATTGCCAAAATAAAAAATAAAATATCTAAATAAGCTTATTTTAGAGAAAACAACTGAACAGGCCATAAATAAGCCTCCTAAGAAAAAAGAACCAAAACAAGATGGATTGACAAGTGAAATTTCCCAAACATTTACAGATCAACAAATTCCAATGTTAAATTAATTGTTTAACTTTTTTACTGAATTAGAAAAAACAAAGTTCATTTGGAAGAACAAAAGATCAATAATATCAAGTGAAATAATAAAAAATATGAAGGAAGGGAGCCTAGGAGCACCAAATCTTAAACTGTACTATAAAGCAGTAGACATCAAAAGAATATGGTACTGGCAAAGAGACAAAAGAGATGATCAGTGGAATAGACTAGTGGTAAGTGACCTCAGCAAGACAGTCTACAATAAACCCAAAAAAAACAGATTTGGGGACAAAAACCCACTATTTGACAAAAACTGCTGGGAAAATTGGAAAACAATATGGGAGAGATTGGGTCTAGATCAACATCTCACACCCTACACCAAGAAAAACTCAGAATGGGTGAATGACTTGAATATAAAGAAGGAAACTATAAGTAAATTAGGTGAGCACAGAGTAGTATGCTTGTCATGATCTCTGGGAAATGAAAGATTTTAAAACCAAGCAAGGGCTAGAAAAAATTACAAAATGTAAAATAAATAATTTTGACTACATTAAACTAAAAAGGTTTTGTGCAGACAAAACCAATGCTACCAAAATTAGAAGGGAAGCAACAAAATGGGGGAAAATATTTATAACAAAAGACTCATACAAAGGTCTAATTGTTCAAATATACAAGGAACTAAATTAATTGTACAAAATAATCAAGCCATCCCCCAATCGATAAATGGGCAAGGGACGTGAATAGGCAATTTTCAGATAAAGAAATCAAAACTACCAATAACCACATGAGAAAGTGTTCTAAATCTCTAATAATTAGAGAAATGCAAATCAAAACAACTCTAAGGTATCACCTCACACATTGCAGATTATCTAACATGACAGCAAAGGAAAGTGGAGAATGTTGGAGGGGATGTGGCAAAATTGGGACATTAATGCATTGCTGGTGGAGGTGTGAATTGATCCAACCATTCTGGATGGCAATTTGGAACTATTCCCAAAGGGCTTTAAAAGACTGTCTGCCTTTTGATTCAGCCATAACACTGCTTGGTCTATACCCCCAAAGAGATAATGGGAGAAAAGACTTGTACAAAAATATTTATAGTTGCACTCTTTGTGGTTGCAAAATACTGGAAAATGAGAGAATGTCCTTCAATGGGGGAATGGCTGAATAAATGGTGGTATCTGTTTGGTGATGGAATACTATTGTGCTCAAAGGAATAAAGAACTGGAGGAATTCCATGTGAACTGGAATGACCTCCAGGAATTGATGCAGAGTGAAAGGAGCAGAACCAGGAGAACATTATACACAGAGACTGATACACTGTGGTACAATCAAACGTAACAGACTTCTCTCCTAGCAGCAATTCAAGAATCCAGAGCAAGTCTGAGAGACTTATGAGAAAGAAAACTAGCCACATTCAAGAGGAAGAACTGTGGGAGGAGAAAGACAAAGGAAAAACACCTGCTTGGACACATGGGCTGATGGGGATATTATTGGGGATGAAGACAGTAAATGATAACTCTAGTCCATCTACCAATAATATGGAATTAGGTCTTAATCAATGATACATGCAAAAACCCAGTGGAATTGTGAGTTGTCTAAGGGATGTTAGGGGGGTTTGGGGAGAGGGGAAGAACATGAAAGATGTAACTATGGGGAAATATTCAAATTAAAAATAAAAATATAATTAAAAAAATAAATGCTTCAGAGCCCTGGATTTGGAGTTGCTAGACCTGGGTCTGGTTCCTGCCTCTGTAGGATCCTGGGTAAATCCCTTAACCTTGTTGGGACTTAATTTTCTCATCTGTAAAATGAGTAGACTTAGGTGACCTCTAAGGTCTCTTTCAGCTTTAAATCATAGATCCCAACAGATTATAAAATGTTGGATAGGTATCATTTTATTTGATCTTACAACAAATCCTGGGAGGTAGGTTATGATCCTCCTTTGATAAGTGAGGACGCTGGGGTTCAGGAAAATCTGTCCAATGACTTGCTTCAGTGGCATCACTGATCCAACAGAGACATGCACATTTGCTTTTGATGCAGAACAGAGTCAGTATGTGATCTCGAGTCCTCCAACTCTGTCCAACTCAACTGTTCTTCCCCTGGTGTCCCTTAGAAAGGTGAACATCTTCCATTTATGCCATAACCAAGTGCATCCATTAGGGTTATTAATACCCAAATAATTCCAGCTACTAAGGAAACAAGATGTAGGAATTGCAGTCAATTGACTAATGGAGGAGGCAGTTTTATCTGGATGATTCTCACCAGAGCGCTGGGCAAGGCAGCTGTGAAAAACTCTGGGAGTAAGTGTAAGTAGTTCTACCTTTGGAAGATTTCATGTGTGGCTCATTTATTTTCTTATATGTCATATTGCAAAATAAATTTGGTGTCTGTCCTAGGAGGGACTTTGCAAGGGGAATTGTTTTTTAATCAAATCAGCAAAGAAATTCCTGTTCTTTTTTGGAAATCAGATTAATTGAGATGTTATAACTTTGTTAACTCTTGGATGTTTTCATTATCATTTTTCTTCATGTTTCTAGGATGTCTTCTCATTTGGGGAGATTATGTTATTTGCATCTGAACTTACAGTCTGAATCAGTCTTAGACCTTGAAAATTCTTTCAAATTAATTAATTGATTAATTAATTAAAGGCTAAGTCCAATGCCCTCATTTTAAAATGTATAATTACCAACTTACGACACAAATGGGGAAAGGAGCTGTAATTTAGTCAGAATGGGTAAGTTCCTGGTATAGAAGTTCCTTTATCCAAATAGATCACAGCCAATTTACAGTTTGGTAATTAAATTCTAAGGAAGAAGTTCAAAGTCTATAAAGGGCATGATATACCCATTTGCAACATGACTGATATGGAAATATCTTGCATGACTATCCATGTCTAGTCAGTATCAAATTGTTTGCTTTCTCAAGTTGAGGGGAGACCAGGGAGAATTTAGAACCCAGTTTTTAAAAATGAATGTTAAAAAATTTTTGTTTACATGTAATCAAGAAAAAATAAAATAAAAATTAAATGAAAAAAAATATTTACCCAGAATCCCATGGCTAGTAATTGCTAGAGGGAGATTTGAAACTAGGTCTATTTAACACAAACTTAGTCCCCCTAGCCCTTACCCTGGGCTGCTTCTATTACAAATTTAATAACCATCAACAAAACAAAAAGAAATCAACTAAACAAACCAAAGATTAAATATTTTTACTTGAAAATTTTTAAGTTCAATCCACATTATCAACATTTTCTCCATCACTAAATTCTACACAGTCAATGAAACAATAAAATCAAACCACAATTTGCTGACACTGAAAATTCAATCATTGTTTCCTGCAAGTTCAAGCATATACAAGGATTAAAATCATAAATTAGTCTTTAGTGAGGTAGAACTAAATAGCCAAATAAAAAATGTTTGCTCTCTATCCCCTCCCAAGTTCAAAGAATGTTCTATTATCTTTGAGGTTGTGTGGGTTTGGATAAGTACCAAATATATGTGGGTAGGATAAGTACCAAAGTGCCTAAGTAATAATAAGAATAAAAGAGAATGAAAATCAAAAAGACAAAGGTTCAAGCCCTACTTCTGACACCCACTCAAGTCACAACCTCTTTCAAGTTACTGATTTGCATTGATATGAAAAGAGTTCCTGCAGAGGGAGTTCCCCACATCGATGATATCACAGAACGGGTCACTAAACCATATATATATATAAATATAGTCAATATATATAAAGTTCTAATTCTACTCATCACCTTATGAAGTCCTTTCCATATTTTCTTATATCATTTCATAGTACCATAATATTTGTTATTGCCATAATTTATTCAGTCATTCTCCAATTGTACATGTAGGTTGTTTCCCCCTTTTTCTCACTGGTACAAATAAAAAAACCATATTTTTATATAGATGTGCCTTTTTTTTGCTTTTCATGATGTTTGGGTCAAATGGAATAAACAGTTTTGTAACTTTTTGAATAATGTTGCACTGTTTTCCAAAGAGTTTATACCAGGCTACAGTTCCAATAACAAAGTAACAGAATCCCTGTTTCTTCAGTCTTGTCAACATTGAATTTTCTTTTTTTTCCTCCTATTTTGGTATTTCTAGTAGTTTCTTAAAGTTATTTTGATTAATATTTCTCTGGTCATTAGGAGAAACCTAAACAACTCAGAGACAGCAATTCATAGCTCACATTCTTCATTTTACAGGTGAAATCAAGAATCAAAAAGATGAGATAACTTTTGCCCCAGGGCCCAAAGTAAATCATGGCTTCAGGTGCCATGTTTTCCCACCCATATATCTCCCAAATCCCTTTGACTCCATATAAGCTTCTTCATATCAATACTATTTTCCATTTGATATTGAATGAATCTTTAACTCCAGGTGAGTAGCATTGTCTTTGTTTTAGAAAAATGGCTCTAGATGGATCCTTTCCTGGATCATGGATCCATAAATTTTATTGAAAAAATAGAGAAAGAGCAGATCTATGAATTGGGTAGGCAACTAAGAAAACTAGAAAAAGAATAAATTAAAAATCTTCAATTAAACTCTAAATTGGAAATCCCCAAAATCAAAGGAGACATTAAAAAGAAATTGAAGGAGTTAGAATAAACAATGAGGAAACAAAACTATCCTTATTGGCAGAGGATATGATGG
>NW_025387834.1:404-5072 GCF_016433145.1 Gracilinanus agilis | reverse complement strand
TGGAGTCTCTTTGCTAGTATTCTATTTAAGATTTTTGCATCTATGTTCATTAGGGAGATTGGTCTGTAGTTTTCTTTCTCTGTTTTTGATCTCCCTGGCTTTGGAATCAGTACCATATTTGTGTCATAAAAGGAATTTGGTAGGACTCCTTCTTTGCTTATCATATCAAATAATTTGTATAGTATTGGGATTAGTTGCTCTTTGAATGTCTGATAGAATTCACTTGTGAATCCATCAGGCCCTGGCGATTTTTTCTTAGGGAGTTCTTTGATGGCTTGTTCAATTTCTTTTTCTGATATGGGATTATTTAGATATTCTATTTCTTCTGCTGTTAATCTAGGCAGTTTATATTTTTGTAAATATTCGTCCAAATCTCCTAAATTGTTATATTTATTGCCATATAATTGGGCAAAATAGTTTTTAATGATTGCCTTAATTAGCTTCTACTTGCTCAATTCTAGCCTTTAGGGATTGATTTTCGGCTATAATCTTCTGGTTTTCGGCTGTAATCTTCTGGTTTTCGGCTATAATCTTCTGGTTTTCGGCCATAATCTTATGGTATTCCTTTTCAATCTGGTTATTTCTGGTGTTCAATTTGCTTATCAGTTCATTTGGTTTCTGAGCTTCACTTTCCAATTGCAAGATTCTACCTTTTAAACAGTTATTTTCTTGCCAGATCTCTTCCATTTTCCTCAAAATCTCAGTTTTGAACTCCTCCATAGCTTGTGAGGAGTTTTCCTTATTTGAGGAGGGTCCAGATGCTTGTTTGTTCTCCTCCTCTGTTTGCTCGGTTGTCTGGATTTTCTCTGTGTAAAAGTTGTCGAGTGTTAAAGACTTCTTTTTCTTGTTGTTAATCTTTCTCTTCTGAACTTCCTGAGACTGGGTAGCCATCGTTAGCCCAGCAGTTTCTCAGGTTTATCCTTGCGCTCAGGGTCTGTCCGCGGTCAAGCCCCCTGGTGGACCCCCTTGCTTGATCATCTGCCGGAGGTTTCTTTACAAGTCTCAGGGTGCTGCTTCCACAGTCGTATGCCCGTATGCACTGGTTCCCCACTCAGGGTTTCAGAGCATTAGCTTGTGGCTGTGTCTGACTCCACCCACGCCTCCACCGCTCCTGTGCTCTGCTCCCGCGTTCAAATTTTGTGTGCGTTCGTTAGCTTTTTGGGGTCCTAAATCTTGCTGCTCTCAGGAACAGGCCCCAGAGCTGCCAATGACTCGATGGGTGCCCCAAACTTGCTCTATTTCTTTTTAGCTGGCTTCGGCGCTATAGGTGTTGTGTGTGGAGGGGGTGGGGGTGGGGTGGTTGCTCAGCCCGTGATTTAGTGAGAGCTGTTTCACTCTTTTATAGCATGGAAATGCCTCGATTCCACGTACCTCCCATGCTGTGCCCTGTTGTAGGGTTCCTCTGTTCGTCTGGACTTGTTTTTATGTCCCCTTGAGTTTTGTGTGTTTCGGTCAGGAGAGGTTAAGAGCTGCTTCTTACTCTGCCGCCATCTTAACCCGGAACTCCCGCCAGTTGTATTCTTAAACAAAACAAATCACTCAAAATTTTATTTTTGTGCATTCCTTGCAAGGCAGTTTGTAGAGTAGCCCTATCTTGGCCTATCTCAGAAACCTTGCCTTCTTTGTAAGCAGCAATGGTTTTCTCATTCACATTCAATTCCCAAGGATCAACATCAAAAGGCAATTTAGGCACTAATATTATTTAACATGCTGAACTCAGTGAATTTCTTCAACTTCCATTTTAGTATACATTTATTCATCTATCAGAGTCAATGTGGAGACAGTTATAGAAGTGACATAATTTTTGTGTATTTTTCTGGTCTCTCAGTTAAGTGAGAAATTTTTGCACCAGGCCTGTTTATTGGATATGAAATCTTGAGATTATAAAACTAAATAAAAACATCATTAGTAACCATATTTACATTTTAAAAGAATCCTTCACTTTTTAAAACCATGCACTAAAGAGTTATTTTACAAAATGCATTTTATTAGATTTACTAAAAAATATTAATTTAAAACTTTTCAGAAATATATGAAGCAATAAATAAAATCACTTTTTACATCTTAAAAAAATACATGAAGGAAGATAGACTTATAATTGACTATAATAAAATGTCATTAATTCACTAGGCAGGCATTTATGATCATTCCAATGGGTTATTCACTTTCGTACCAAGGGTGAAAAAAAATGAGTCCAGAAAATCAGTTTGTAGTGGAAATGAGATTTTGGGGAAACTACTTACCCATTTAAGAAAATGAACTCCTTTTAAATACCTTAGAAGCAGCTATAACATAAGAAGTAGACACTCCTTAGGATGATGTTCATAAATAAATTCCAATGGTTTCCTATCATCTCCAGAATCAAATATCAAATACTCTATTTACCTTTTCAAGTTCTTCTTTATCTAGTCTCTTCTGTCTTTCCAGTCTTCTTATATTTTTACTCCCCTTCATATATTCTACACAGTGATTCCCAAAGTGGGCATCACCACCCCCTGGTGGGTGCTACAGTGATCCAGGAGGGAAATGATGGCCACAGGTGAATTTATCTTTCCTATTAATTGCTATTAAAATTTTTTAAAAATTAATTTCCAGGGGGCTAAGTAATATTTTTTCTGGAAAGCGGATGGTAGGCCAAAAAAGTTTGGGAACCACTGTTCTACAATATAGTGACAATGACTTCCTTACTATTCTTTTTTTTTTTTTAAGTTTTTATTTTGAATATTTTCCCATAGTTACATATTTCATGTTCTTTTCCTCTCCCCAAATCCCCCTTAACCCTCTTTAGCCGCCGCACAATTCCACTGAGTTTTGCATGTATCATTGATCAAGACCTAATTCCATATTATTGATAGTTGGACTAGAGTTATCATTTAGTGTCTACATCCCCAATAATATCCCCATCAGCCCATGTGTTTAAGCATTTGTTTTTCTTCTGTGTTTCTCCTCCCATGGTTCTTCCTCTGAATGTGGCTAGTTTTCTTTCTCATAAGTCCCTCAGTCTTGCTCTGGATCCGTGCATTGCTGCTAGTAGAGAAGTCCATTATGTTCAGTTGTACCACAGTATATCAGTCTCTGTGTATAATATTCTCCTGGCTCTGCTCCTTTCACTCTGCATCAATTCCTGGAGGTCATTCCAGTTCACATGGAATTCCTCCAGAAGAACAGGAGTTTTTAACCTAGAATTTGTAAAGTTTTTTAATAATATTGTGATAATTGTATCTCCTTTGTAATTCTAGGTATTTTATTTTATACATTTAAAAAGAATGGTTATACAAGGGGTTTATAGATTTCACCAGCCTGCCAAAAGGGTACATGATTTATACAAAAAACTTAAGAACTCCTGATCTAGGGGAAAAATTCCTTTGAAAGTTGAGTCTTCCCTTTTCTTCAACCTCCAGTATTCATTCTTATTCCATTAACTCCATTTCCATTCTGCATCATATTTCTTGCTATCTATGACCAAAACAGGAGGACCAACAGAGTCTGTCAGATGATTTAGTAATTTCACTAGATTCTTTGAATACTTTAGCATCACATCGATAGAGACAGTTTCTGTACTTCCCAATATTTGTCCACATGATTCATTCATTCATTCTATAAATTTACTGATTTTGTACAAAATTCTGTACTAGGTGCTATGAAGAAGACCAAGAATGAGACACAGTTCCTGCCCAGATCAACCTCGAAGGAGGAGTGATGACATGTACAAAAGAACTATAGGGGCAGCTGGGTAGCTCAGTGGATTGAGAGCCAGGCCTAGAGACAGGAGGTTCTAGGTTCAAATCTGGCCTCAGACACTTCCCAGCTGTGTGACCCTGGGCAAGTCACTTGACCCCCATTGCCTACCCTTGCCACTCTTCCACCAAGGAACTAATACACAGAAGTTAAGGGTTTAAAAATATAAAAAACAAACAAACAAAAAAAAAGAACTATAATACATAGCAGAATGTGAAAAGCACAATATGACGTACAAAATAATATATCGATCTGGAGATGGAAGCAATTTCAGAGTTCAAATACTCCAACCTCATATTTTTATAAATATTTATTAATATTCATTTTTAACATGGTTACATGATTCATGCTCCTACTTTCCCCTTCACCCCCCGCACCCCCCCCCACCCATGGCTGACGCACATTTCCACTGGTTTTAACATGTGTCATTGATCAAGACCTATTTCCAAATTGTTGGTGGTTGCATTGGTGTGGTAGTTTCAAGTCCACATCCCCAATCATGTCCGCCTCAACCCATGCGTTCAAGCAGTTGCTTTTCTCCTATGTTTCCACTCCTGCAGTCCTTCCTCTGAATGTGGGTAGCATCTTTACCATAAATCCCTCAGAGCTGTCCTGGGTCATTGCATTGCTGCTGGTACAGAAGTCCATTGCATTTGATTTTACCACAGTATATCAGTCTCTGTGTACAGAGTTCTTCTGGCTCTGCTCCTTTCGCTCTGCATCAGATCCCGGAGGTCTTTCCAGTTCACCTGGAACTCCTCCAGTTTATTATTCCTTTTAGCACAATAGTATTCCATCACCAGCATATACCACAATTTGTTCAGCCACTCCCCAATTGAAGGACATACCCTCCTTTTCCAGTTCTTTGCCACCACGAAAAGCACAGCTATAAATATTTTCATACAAGTCTGTTTATTTATGATCTCTTTG
>NW_025387834.1:0-305 GCF_016433145.1 Gracilinanus agilis | reverse complement strand
TTTCTTTACCTGAAAATTGCCTATTCATGTCTCTTGCCCATTTATCAACTGGGGAATGGCTTGATTTTTTATACAATTGCTTTAACTCCTTGTATATTTGAGTAATTAGACCCCTGTCAGAGTTTTTCGTTATAAAGATTTTTTCCCAATTTGTTGTTTCCCTTCTGATTTTGACTACATTGTTTTTGTTTGTACAAAAGCTTTTTAGTTTAATATAATCAAAACCATTTAATTTACATTTTGTAATTTTTCTCTAAATCTTACTTGGTTTTAAAATCTTTCCTTTCCCACAGATCTGACAAGTA
>NW_025387833.1:0-8219 GCF_016433145.1 Gracilinanus agilis | reverse complement strand
CATGTATATATATATATATATATCCAATATATCCCAGCATCAAGAGTTAGAAAGAGAAATGCCATTCAAAATCATCCCAGACAAAATAAAATACTTAGCAATCTATCTGCCAAGACACACATGGTAATTATATAAACACAACTACAAAACACTTTCCACACAATTAAAACTATATCTAAATAATTGGAAAAATATCAATTACTCATGGGTAGGATGAGCTAACATAATAAAAATGACCATACTACTCAAATTAATCTATTTATTTAGTGCTATACCAATCAAACTACGGAAAAACTTTTTTACTGAACTAGAAAAAATATAACAAAGTTCATGGAAGAACAAAAGATCAAGAATATCAAGGGAAATAATGAAAAAAATATCAAGGAAGGTGGCCTAGCAGTACTAGATTTTAAACTGTACTATAAAGCAGTGGTCATCAAAACAATATGGTATTGACTAAGAGATAGAAGGGAGGGGATCAGTGGAATAAAAAGCTTCTTGACTGACAGATTGATTTCTAAACTTAATTCTAAGTAGTGGAAAGAACAATACTGTTGGAATAAGTTTTCCATAACCCTAAAGACAAAGAAGCTGACAGAATCCTAGAATTTTGGCCATCTAACAAAATAGACTGCTTCATTATTATTCTAATTATTAGAAAATATAACTTCCATTCATTGACCTAGTTCTTCTACTCTTTAAGAGAAAAGATGAGCTAACATTTATACAATATTTTATGGTTTGCAAAGTCTGTGCCAAGGCCTCTCAAATAGTTGGGAAACTGTAATTATAGTTTTTATTACAAAATATAATGTTTGCTGATTTTTTTTCTTTTCTATTAACAAAACTTCCTTTTGCTAAAGCTATTGCAATTATAAAAGGGAGTCTGTGCCAGTTGAATGGACTGTCCAAAGCCCGGACCTTCTCCAGTTTCTGGGAGGAGGTTTGAGCCAAAAGAAGTGTGACATCCCAATACAGTAATATGAGTCCCAGACATCTGTGACACAAAGGTCACAGAGATGCCAAACATCCAAATATATACTGCCTCCTCCCATTACAGAAGAATGTAAAAGGAAGTAAGGTGTGAAAGGGAGAGATGTCTTCCAGTCCTAGATGAGGATGATCATTGAGGCACAGAATTTCAGGGCCTGCCCAGAGTGACCTACACCTGAAGAAGAATCCTCTCTACAGCATTCTGGCTTAAACAACTTCCATGTAAATGAGAGGAGGCTGGATTTGATGATCTCTAAGCTTCTTGTGACCTCTCAATCCTAGGATGTTTCAGGAATACCCTTTACAAAATTCACTACCCTTCTGAGGCACCTGATTACATTTCTCGATTGCTCTGTTAGACAGTTTTCCATTTTACAGATGATTCCACGTGGAAGGGGGATTAGATTTGTTCTACTTTGCCAGGGAGTTGCAGAACTATGATTGAATTAAATAAAATTAATATTATAAGAGCTTCCTTCAGTAGAATACAGGTTCTTTGGGGGAAGGGGCTGTTTCATTTTTATCTTTAATAAAAGGCACTCAATAATTTTTATAATTTGTTCTTTAAGTGAGTCTTCCTATCTTATCCACTCACTGGCCAATCCCAAAACTGATTAACCTGCTACAGTTTATGCTTCTTTAGGCATCCTGGTTGCCATCACTCCTGGAGGCTTACTATATTGGACCCAATAGGATATGGCCTCATTGTAACTCCAGAACACACAAGCTCTACCAGCCTCAGTCTCCCCAGCAGCAGGGACTATCAGCATATACCACCATGCTCAAAGATAACTGATTTTTTTTTAATTGAAGTGACCTCAGAAGTTATTTAGCTAACTCCTGTTCAGACCAGAGGTCACAAATTTAGAACTATAAGAGAAGGGATTTCAGAGGTCCCCTAGTACAACCCTTTGAGTGGGAAGGCCAATGTACAAATTCATACAAATACTAAGTGATGGCGGCAGGATTTGAAGCCAGGTCCTCTGACTTCGGGAGTCATGGTTCTTTTCATTATATTATACTCTTTAGTGAACACCCTTTACAACATTCTTACAAGTAATCAAATAAGGGACAGCTAAGTGGTTTGTGCACAGATAGAGAGCCTGGCCTGGAGACAGAAGGTCCTGGTTCAAATCTGGCCTCAGATACTTCCTAGCTGTGTCACCCTGGGTAAGTCACTTAACCCCTAGCCCTTAACGAATCTTCTGCCTTGGAACTAATACATAGTATTGATTCTAAAGCAGAGGGTAAAGGTTTAAAATAAAAGGAAGAAAAGGAATCAAATAACCAATTTCTTCCTGAACAGGTCTAGCCACACCATCTAATCACTAACACACCAAGCCAGTTCATTCGTAATAATAGCTAACAATAATAGTTAGCATTTACATAGTGTCTTAAGGTTCGCAGAGCACTTTACAAATATCTCATTTGAACATAACAACTCTTGGAGGTAGGTGCTATTATTACCCACCCACCCTCATTTTATGGAAGATGAAACAGGCACTCAGAAGGTTAAATGACTTGTCCAAGTCTTACAGCTAGAAAGTGTCTGAGCTCAGGTTTTCCTGACTCCAGGTCCAGTGCTCCAGCCACTGTATGAGCTCACTGCCTCTGATTCCTCTTTGAAGCAGCTCTAAATTTTAAGAACTCTTCTTTGAGTAGATTTGAAATCTGCATCCTGTGCCTTCCATCCAGCAGTTTTGGAAGGCTGCCTGAAAATCCCTCTTTAAAATCGCTCTTCTACAAGAACACAACCCTTCATCACAACACTGCTTCTCCAAGAAAATAGGATTCCTGTTTTGGCAAAAAACAGAACTTACTTATATTTTCATATAGAAATAGGGGAGATGCTTTTAATCATTCTGCTTCTCTTTAAAGAGCATTCGGAATGCTTTATTTGTTTTTTAACTGCTTGCACCCCATTTTTAGAAGCTCCAGAAAACACAAGGGCTTACTGAGAAGAACATAACCATAAAATAAGATTTCAGGGAGAGGCCAAAAGAACCCTCTTTCATGTAAATTATGTGGGGGGAGGGGGAATAACTGGGCATTTGTTGAAACACTGGCTATGGGGCAGCGACTTCTATATCGAATAGTTGCTCACTCCTCAGACATAAAAAGCTTCCTGATTTTTTAAAGGAGATTTATTTTCCCACATCTGAAAATCGACAGTGTTGTTGCTTGGCAACCTAGTGCCTGCTGCACGGTATCAAGGAGAATTCAGGCTAGTCTATTTGACAATTCCTCTCTCTTCCATTCCCCTATTAAAAAAAAAATCAAAGATTTTTGAAAGCACCATGTTGCTCATTCTTGATGGAAAGGAGCTTGCCCAGAAATTAAATATGTTGTGTCTTATGTGGCTCCTGTCGGTGGGGTCCCGGGCCCAAAGCTCTTCTTTTGGTTGGAGTGATGGATTTTGACTGAACCCTCTGCACACTCACTCAAGAGTCCCTGGTGATGCAATGTGCCATATAAGGCCTGGTCCCTTGTAGGGCGATCACATGCTGCTGAAAAACAGGCCTGAGCAATTTTTAACTTGTTCCTGGAAGTCAGATTTTCCCCACATTCATCATGGTTGGGTAGAGCAGAGGTTCCATAGTTATTCCAAAGGTTAATGAGGATCAAGCCATTCCAAGTTGGCACGCCCTCTCCAGTAAGCATAATTTAATATGCTCATGCTTGTGTGGGATGCGGGATTGAAAACATGGATCCTTTTCTCTCTTTCCCCACTGATGTATGCTTCAGGAGGCAAAACTGTGGCAAAAGACACCTGCTGAAAAAAGAACTGCACAAGAAAGCGAGATGTCTGCGGTGTAAACGGCCTTTTCTGCTCAGAAAGATCTTCGTCAAGCTGCCAAGAAGCTCTATCAGAAGAAAGTGGGCTCTTTGAGGACAGGAACTGGTTTTTTTTTTTCACTTTGTCTTTGTATCTTAAGCATCTAGCACAGAGGAGGCACCTAACTGATGTTTGCAGAAATGAATTATTTCATTTATCCCATTGGTATGCAGACAAAAGTAACTAGAGGCAGAAGAACCACTTACCAATAACAGTTTAAGGAAAACATAATGAGAGACATGAAAACCCTGATCAATTAAATGCCTGATAGTGACTCCAGAGGCCTAATAGTGAAAGCATATGTCTGAATTCTTTTTCAGAGAGGCAATGGAATATATGTATATGTATTATATATGTATATATACACAAATACACATATGTATATGTATGTACATATAGGTGCAACGTGAAGTAGATATCATGAAATATGGCCAATGCTTTGATTTGGACTGCCTTTGTCACAAAGGAAGGTTTTTAGAGGTTTGGGGGGTTTGGAGAGGGGACTTACCGAGGAAATGAAAGCAATGTTTATTTTTAATTTAATTTTTGTCAATTAACAAAAACCTATTTTCTCTCTTCCCTACTTCCCCTACTCATTACAAAAAAAAAAGAAGAAGAAGAAAAACAAAACCCTTATAACAAATATGCAAAGTCAAGCAAAACAAATTCACACATTGGCCATGTGCACAAAATATATATCTCCTTCTGCACCCTGAGTCAGCAAGGATTTCCTCCAGCACCAGCAGAAGCCTCCTCCAGTTTTGCTCTCCTGGGGCTTTTGCTCTGGGGCCTGCCATCTCTCAAGCAAGAGATGAGAGTACAGGATCATGCTGTCAAGTCAATGTTGTTTAGGCTTAACTCTTTCTTTTCAACCCGACAGCAATGTTTTGGGAGGAAAAGTGTAAAAAAAAAGAGTCTTTCTTTAAAATGTTTGATTTTTACAATCTCATTATTAAAATGATATAATCTCTTGCCACCTCGGCCCTCCTCAAGGATGGTAAAGTGTTTATCTTGATAGTGATTTGAATCCCCAAGGAGAAATTTATTCCCTCCTTACCTAAGCATCTCTTAGAGCCTCTTCCTTCCTTCCATCAATCAATACACTGGTTCTTTCTGGAAGCCTTTCCCATTTCCCCAGTTATCAATGCTTCTTTACCCTTTTTCAAGAAATCATGCATATATTTTCAGGTTTATAGATTTCATTTCCCAAGAAAAATCTAAGTTCCTTGGGGTCAGAATTTTACATATATGTGTGCACATGCATATATGCATGCATGTTTGCATTCTGGAGCCTAGATCCATATCTTGTACAGAGTTGGTGCTAAATAAATGCTTGTCAGATTGGACTGGCTATGAAAATAATATGTGTTGCTTTCATTATCATCTCAAGATTGAGAGATGCACAGAAGAGCTGTAACAACCAAAATTTCCAAAGCTGCTGACTATTACACAAAAATACTGAAACTGCAGTGACAGATGGAGACAAGCAGCCTGGAACATTCATTACCCAAAGTTGAGGTCAATCTATAGTACCACATTTGGAATACTGTGTCTAAAAATCCAATTAAAATATTTAAATATCTAACAATTGGACCATGAAAATAGCACACACACCCCTAAAATAGGAAGGAAAAAAAGAAGGAAGGAAGGAAGGAAGGAAGGAAGGAAGGAAGGAAGGAAGGAAGAAGAAAGAGNGAAGGAAGGAAGGAAGGAAGGAAGGAAGGAAGGAAGGAAGGAAGGAAGAAGAAAGAGAGGAGAGGAGAGGTGAGAAGGGGCTTTCCATTTATCCACAATACTCAGGGAATTAACGGAAACTCTAAATGCATGATACAAAGACTATTAAATATTATGAACTAAAAGTAATAATAGTTACAGTAACACTGATATCATTTTAAGGTTTACAAAGTAGTTTATATACATTATCTCATTCAATGCTCACAACAACCTTTTGAAAAAGTGTTATTATAGACAAAGGATCACAGAGGAATGATAGAAAGAGTCTTGGAGGTTCTAAAGACAATTCATTCATTTTATAGATATGGAAAATTGGGTCCAGGCTGGTTAGTTGACCAAACCCAGTTCACACGGGGGAATAAGGATTAAACTTCCATCCTCTAACTCCCAATCCAGCATTCTTTCCATTGGGCAACAGTGGAGAAGATGGTGGGATGAGGACACTGAGCCTTATACACTGGTAAGTATCAAATCTGACTCCAAGTCCAACACTTCAACCACAACCCCATGCAGACATTGAGGCTCCCAGTAACTATAATGCTCATAAAACTATCTCTCACTATTCAGGAGGAAGCCTCAGGATCATCGCTAGTGAACAGTGATGCAGACATCAATTCTCACTGAAGATTTACAAACAACACGAATGTGCTAATGCACCCACCCTGTGAAAGAGTGCTTTGAAATCCAGACCTCAGTTTGGATCACACTGCTGTCTTCCTCCAAGTCTGACCTTGGGAATTTGCTTCCCTCTTCTCTGATCGCTCATTTCCTCATGTATAAAACACAGGCTTGGAACAGGTGATCTCTGAAATCCCTTCCAAAACTAAATTTATGACATTATACTCTCCAAGAGATGTTTTTTTAAAAAGGTCACTGAGAAGTAAGAAGAAACAAGAGAACAAGTGTGATGACCATAATAAGGTAAACTAAAACAACACTCGGAGGCAAAAACTCAAATTAACCTCGATCCACTGAACAGATAATGAAACATACTCCCACTTTTCAGTTAAAGAGGTAGCAGGTTATAGGAATAGAGCTTTGCACGCACTGTTCAAAATAGTAATTTTGTTGATCTTGAAAAAGAGCAAATCAAAGAGTGAAAACTCTCTCCATTAACTTGTTGTTTCAGTCGTTTTTCGGGCAAGTCTGACTCTTTCCCCATTTAGGGTTTTCTTGGCAGAGATACTGTAGTGGTTTACCATTTGTCTCTATGGAATGTAGGGAGGAATCCAGATATGACACCAGTAACAATAACTGGCATTTACAAACCATTTTAAGGTATCTGAAGAACCTGGCAGGTGTAATCTCATTTGAGCTTCACAAAAACCTGGGTAAGGTAGGTCCCACAGGTATTATCTTTCCTATTTTACTGATAAGCTTTATACAGGATAAATGAGTCTCCTGTGGTCACACAGCTGAGTAAATGTTGGAGATAAGATTTGAATTCAGGTCTTTCTGATTTCAAGCCCAGCATTCTGGTCACTAGATTCTAGAGAAATATATTCTCAGTTCATCAGAGGCCTGCTTATGCTGCACTGTCAGGGTGTGCAAGATATACTTTGCCAAGAAAAGAACTCATGTAAACTTCATGTATTCTGAGTTTCTGGCCAAATTCAAAATCCCCGGGGGGTTCAAGGTATTGTTTTCTCCTGGGACATACACAATTTCCTGGTTTGCAAAGGAAAGAAAGACCTCGAAAATGTTTTTGGCCCTCTGATAGTTCTTGTAAAACAAGATCTTAATGTGTTATGTATAAATGAAACCAAAACATATGGATTAAGTTTCTTCCAAAGTACATGTGGATTTAATAAAATTGGGAAAGGAGTTCGGGTAAATTGTGCTTTGGGTTTTACCAAACCTTAAACATTTGCAAAATAGTTTGAGACCTTTTTCAAGCTTGAAATTCATCTACAATTGCTAGTTTTAATTTTTTTTCAATTCTCAAGTCTTTCTTTAATGATTTTCCTAGCTAGAGTTTACATTTTCCAAAAGGAAAGACTTCTTCCTTCCTTATCTCTATGTTCTCTCATCTTTTCCCCTGCATGAGTTCTGCCTTCTTCCTCTCCTCTCAGATTTCTTCTTTCTTTTTCTTTTCTTTTTCTTTCTTTCTCTTTCTTTCTCCCTTCCTTCCTTCCTTTCTTGAGTGAGTCCTCTACATTTTGTTTTTACTATTTCTCCTTGATATATTTTTTCCTCTCTGTTACAAATACCATTTTTTCCTTTTCTTTGAAAAGTTCTTATAGAGAATTCCATTGTTCCTTGTCTTCCTTTTTAAAAAAAAAAGTCTAAGGCACCTGTAGTGTTGATTTTAAATCAACATACCAGGAAATCCATGTCTAATGTCACCAGGGTCATGAGAAATTTTCTTGTACAATCCCTATAACTTGTCTTTCCTTAAAGATTGCACAGTTAAGATGTTGTTGAGAAAAGAGCAACAAATGAGAATGGGAGAAGGAAAAAGGGAAGAAAGAAGCAACAAATGAAAAAAGGATGGAGGGAAAGAATTAAGGCCAGGGAAAGAATCCTTCCTTTTTTCCCTACGAAGAAAATATGCTAAGACAACAATACTTAGAGAGTACATTTCCCTCCCTCAGCCCCAAATACATACAATCGCACTGATGAATTTTATTGAAAGTCATATATATATATATATATA
>NW_025387832.1:0-2904 GCF_016433145.1 Gracilinanus agilis | reverse complement strand
CACACACACACACTCACACTCACTCTCACACCTCGCGCAGCCAGCCCGCAGCCGCGTCCTTGCGCTCGCATCCCCCCACCCCCCTCCCCTTCCCCGGCTCTGCCAGGCACCCTCTTGGTCCCTCCCAAAATAAAGACAATTTTCTCTCTCGCTCTCCCTCTCTTGCTCCCTCCTCTCTCCTCTCCTCTTTCCCTCCCTCTCCCTCTCTAAACCTCACCCCTCCTCAGCTTGGCAGCCAAGCCGGGCGCCTGGTGCTCCGGAGCCTTGCCTGTGGGGGTCTGTCTATGTGCCTGTCTGTGAGTGTGGCTGACCCCTCTTCGGGCCCTTCCCTCTGCTCCGGTCTCTCTGGCTCTCTGGTTCTCCGCGGCTCTCCCTCTCTCACTCTCTCTGGCTCTCCCTCTCCTTCTCCCGAGCGGAGCCAAGCCCGAAGCGGCGGGCAGCACGGTCTCAGTCCATGTGCGCTGCTCGCGGCCTCCCCTCGGCGCCCCCCTCCTCACCCCCAGTGCCCGCAGCCCCGCCGGACCTGAGCGCCCCGCAAACTCCGGGCAGCCCCTGGCCCCTCCCCAGCGGTGCCCCGCGGCCCCAGGGGAAGATTCACTCCATCTCCCCCCCACCCCTCGGCCCACGTCAGTGGCTGGGGTTCATGGCCCCCTCCTCCGCCCAGGCGCCGGCTTCTCTTGGGGTGCCCACCGCACCCTTTCCTCTAATGGCTCCCACGGTTTCCAGGCAGCTCAACGCAACCTGTGCGCACAGACAGAGCCGGGCAGACACGCGCCCGTGCACACACACAGACACACACACAGACACACACGAGGAGCAGGAGCTTGGCAGACGGTTCTCCTCCCTTCCCTACCCAGAGAAGCTGCCCACGTTAACTCCTGCAAACTGCTGTTCCTTCACATTGGACACCTTACACCGAAGCCCTGGGCTGTAACTCCTTCATCCCCGGCCCCCTTCTCCCTTTGGCTGGCAAATACACACATGCAAACACATACAGGCAAAGGGGAGGAGGATCTTGTCTGCCCAACTCTGGCACCCCCAAGAGGGAGGCCTAAGCAGCCATGGCACCTTTTCTCCAGATCTCCACTCTTCTTGGTAGCAATAGGGTCTTCCTCACCTTCCCTCCCACCCGGACCTTAATAAAGAATGCATTGGCTTAGGAGACAATTCTGTCCTGAGCTTCCTGCATCCGAAGTAGGAGGTTGGAAATCTCCGAGACCTCTCCCCGGCAGCCCCCAAATTGGCACTGCTACACTCCTAAGAGGGCAGGAATGTGTCAAAGTGGAGAGAGCCTGGCCTGGAGTGGAGAAGGCCAGAGTTCAAATCCAACCTCAGATACTTACTAGGTGTGCAACCCTGGGCAAGTCACTTCACCCTGTTGACCTCAGTTTCCTCCTCTGTCAAATGTGCTGGAGAAGGAAATGGAAAACCATTCAAGTATCATTGCCCAAATGGAGTAACAAAGAGCCAGACAGGATTGAAACGACTCAACAACAACCACAATTCCTTATTTTCTTATTGTTCAGTTCTGTCTGACTCTTGGTCACACCAGAGTATCTCCAGCTCGTTTTCCAGATGAGGAAACTGAGGCAAACAGTTTTTTTTTTTGTCTAGGGTTATTTGTTATAACTTATTTGTCCAGGGTTACACAACTAGCAAGCCTTCTGAAGCCATATTTGAACTCAGTTCTTCCTGATTCACCACTGCCCTGCTAAATTGCCCTCACTTGTTTTTCTTAGGGTCAACCCAATAGCCTGCTGTTAGCATGAAAAACAATCTCTAGTTACCCTTTCCTAGTACCCCACACCTGTGGCTTTCCCACCTATTCCCAGAAGTCACAGAGGAAACATAGTATATCCAGGTTTGGAGTTGGTTTGGGGTTTTAATTTTTATTTGTCTGGTTTTTGTTTCTGAGAAAGAAAATTATCCCTCCCTGTGGATCAGGCAAATACCAAGACTTCAAGAGGGTCTTTGAGCCAGAGCTACATACTACCTGATCCCCTTTCTCTTGGTTCACTTCCTATATGAGTGATTTTAGACAAGTCACTCAGCTCCTGGGGTCTCAGTTTCCTCCTTTTAAAAAGAAGGGAGTTGATGCCCCTGGCACTCCAGTTTTGCTGGTATGTACTGGAGTTGTCCCTGTGAGTTTGCTGCAAAATGAAGTCTTCTTTTAAAATGTTTTCAAATATTAAAATCATAGTGTATTCATATACAAATGTTATTGCCATTTATTTGGACATGTTATATGGTTTTTATAGCTGTTACAAAATCATTGAATACAACCAAAGTTTATCAAGATGTTGAGGTGTATATAGTAGATGTTATATAGAATTGAAATAAAAGCATTTTATAATAAAAAAAAATAAGGGAGTTGAGCTAGAGAACCCCCAAAATCCTTCTAGCTTCCTATTCACTGAGTTACCAAAGTGAGAGAAAAACAATTATCTCATTGAAATTGTAAAAGACTCTTTCCTGAGACCCCACTGTTCCCATCACTGTTCTTTCCCTGCAGTCTCTTCCTCCCCCCTCTCTATTCCCTATGCCCCTTCTCTCAGCCCCAGACTCAGATGCCTCTGATCCCTGTGATAAAAATAAAATGGGCCACGTCCCTAACCCACCGGGCACAGAACTGTGAGGTTTATCCTGAGACTTCAGTGGAACTAGACCTACATATCACCTGTCCTCTGGATGGCAGTAGCTGAAAGGGGGAGCATAGGATCTAAGTGTTTGCCAACTAATGGCTGGAACAGGGAATAGAATTGAATCTGAACATCTTTCCTCTGAATTTCACTGGTATTTATTCATTGGTATAATTGTTTTGTGTCAGTGATGTGAAAGAGAGAGGAGAGAGAGAGAGAGAGAGGAGAGAGAGAGAGAGAGAGAGAGAGAGAGAGAGAGAGAGAG
>NW_025387831.1:0-3509 GCF_016433145.1 Gracilinanus agilis | reverse complement strand
GAAGGAAGGAAGGAAAGAAGGAAGGAAGGAAGGAAGGAAGGAAGGAAGGAAGGAAGGAAGGAAAGGAAGGAAGAAAAAGGAAATAGGAAGAATACCTTATATAGAGTGTCAGCATGAAGAAATCAATAGAGAAATGAATTTGAGGCAAGGGAAACCTATGTCCAAACCTGACCTCTGACAAATACTTATTATGTGACTCTGGGCAAGTCACTTAATCTGTCAATGCTTTAGAAAACTCTCTAAGACTTTAAGATTTTTCTACATAAATTAGGAAACATGTTTCTCTCAATAATTTCAATATGAATTTTATTGTTGTATTATTTTCAAAAATTATTTTAAAATATTCTTGAAATTCTTTCTTATTAAATAAGGAAGATTTTCATATATTAAAAATATAGGGGGGCAGCTGGGTAGCTCAGTGGAGTGAGAGTCAGACCTAGAGACAGGAGGTCCTAGGTTCAAACCCGGCCTCAGCCACTTCCCAGCTGTGTGACCCTGGGCAAGTCACTTGACCCCCATTGCCCACCCTTACCAATCTTCCACCTATGAGACAATACACCGAAGTACAAGGGTTTAAAAAAAATATATATATATAGGGGACAGCTGGGTAGCTCAGTGGATTGAGAGTCAGGCCTAGAGACGGGAGGTACTAGGTTCAAATACGGCCTCAGACATTTCCCAGCTATGTGACCCTGGGTAAGTCACTTAACCCCCATTGCCCACCCTTACCACTCTTCCACCAAGGAGCCAACACACAGAAATTAAGGGTTTAAAAAACAAAAAACAAACAAAAAAATTTACATAGGAGGAAGAGAATGAGAATAAGAATAAGAAGGAGGAATAGAAAAAAAGAAATGGAGGAGGAAGAGAAGGAAAAGGAGGAGAAATAGTATTCATACAGGGTGTCCCAAAGCTAATCAAGCTTAAAACTACACTAAGTATTTTGGAGTACCTTGTATTTCACTTTATAGTCACAAAGCATTTTTATATATTATTTAATATAGTTTAAAATATTATCTATTTTAGTCTCATGATAAACTTCTAAATTAGCTGTTATAAATATTATTTATTCCTGTTTTTCAGGCATGGGAACTGAGACTCAGAGAGGGTCAGCTCCTTGCCAAGGGTTATAAAACCAGTTAAATGATCAAGCTAGGACTCAGATATGGATCTTGTGGATATTAAGCCCTGAGCTCTCTCCACTGTCAAACTATTTCCTAATAGTTTTTTCCGTAAAAATTTCTTCATTAAATAAAGAAAAGAAACATAAGCTCTCTGGTAAAGTAAGATCCAACTATGAGAACAATGATATGTTTGAGCCTTTCTACCATATGATTGCCACACACACAGATATTCACCATATTAAAATGTTGGAACTGTGGGATGGTTGGCAATGGGAAACCAATGTCATTGCTACTAGCTTTCTCATGAAGCCCCAAATCCTCCTAGTTTGAGTGGAAAAAATGAGAAGGAATGGAGTATATTATACTATACCATAAGCGAGAGGGAGTGCTTTAGTGGTCTAAACCTCAGCTAGACTCATTGGAACCACCAGTTCAAATCCCTTCAGTGTTGAATCAGCCTTTTGTCCTTTTGAGATAGTTAACTACATGTCATTCAATTTATCTGTGTGGGGTCCTTTTGCAGAGACCTCGAAAACTAGAGCCTAATTTGGTATAAAAGGGCATTAAATATTTGTGGACATTTTAAAATTGCAGGAACCAGCTCCAGTGTCTTTGGTCAAAGTTTGTCAGTCTGTGCTGAACATTTGGTAAATTCATGAGTCAGCTAAGTCTTCCATCATCTTATTAGAAAACAACTCAAAAATAAGATACTGAAGGCATGTTTAATGTGCTATTTCTTCCAAAAGCCGAAACAAATCAATATAACTTTCACTTTCGGGTTCTAAATCCAGTAAATAAATATGGTTTAATAGCATTTACAATTCACAAAAATATCTTTACAATAATTTACCTTTTTACACCATGACATAAAAGTTCTCACAAAGCTTTCCTCATTTTTTAAAATGAAAATGTAAGTTGAAAGACAATCATGATCATCATTTCTAACTATAAATCCTCCCCACCCTCAACTAGAGAAATCTTTCCAGGATTCATTGAAGTTAGTATTGAACTAGCGTTCTCTTTTTTGTGTGTGATTGTTGCCAAGCTTTATTTTGTTACTTTTAATTTTCTTGTATTTTCCCCATTTACATGTAAAAAAATTTCCATTTTTTTAAAGAATTAATTTTGAGTCTCAAATTGGCTCCTTCCCCCAATAACTGAGATTATAAGCAATATAATAGAGATTTACACTTTAATTTAATTTAATTTTAAATTTACACATGCAATCATAGAAAATATTTTTCCATGTGAATACTTCTGTGGAAGGAACTCAAACAAAAAAATGTAAAGAATGTGAAAAAAGTTTGTTCTGTTCTCAGTTCAGATTCCGTTAGTTTTTCCCCTGGAAGTAGGTGACATTTTTTATCTTGAGTCCCTTGGAATTGTTTTGGATCATTGTATTGCTGAGAATAGCTAAGTTATTTACAATTGTTCATTGTATAGTATTACTGTCACTGGGTATAATTTTCTTCTGATTCTGCATATTTTACTGTTTCAGTTCATATAAGTCTTTCTAGTTTTTTCCTGAGCTTTCCTTACCCTGAGAACCTGACTCAGAACTGGAACCTAAATCTGCATACTGGCAATGCAACAAGAATCTTGCACCCAGAGTCAGTAAAGCAACCCCTGTAATCTCCTTCTGAGCAGCTGTCTGACCTACTCTTATCATCAGTGACAGAACTGCAGAAGCCTTTGCTGCTGAATCAACTTATCCCCATAATCTGTTTGAGGTGGGACCCATCTTAGTGTGTTGCTTTGCACTGCACTTCCACCTATATGAAACAGATTTTTTGTGCTGACTTTCTAAGTTGTTTTGGGCTTCAAATTTCCTTAATTTTCATATTTATCTTTAAACCTAATGACTCATTCTTGCTATTATAATTTTTATTTTAGTTTAGAAAAAGGAGTCAATCCTTAAAAATCCCACTTTATGTAAGAAGCATTTCCTAATAACGCTTAGTATTAGTGCCTTCCCTCTATTTTCTACATATTATCCTTGTATATTTTGTTTTTACATAGTTGTAGACATATTGTTCTTGCCCAACCTCTAACCTCACCCAACACACCCCTATTAGACTGTAAGATCTTTGAGAGCAGTGATTGCATTTTGCTTTTCTTTGAGTCTTCAGCACTTAGCACAATGCCTAGAATATAAAAGGCAATTAACAAAGATTTGTTGACTGAGTAACCTACAACCTATGCACTTGATTGTTTTCTTTCATATTCATTTTGATAATTTCATTCATTTTAATCAGTTTCCCTTGTAATCCTCTAGTGTTTAGTTTACCATGTAGAAGCATTACCCTGAGAAGTTGTCCATAGGCTTCACCAGACTGTCAAAGAGATCCATCTCTCTCTCTCTCTCTCTCTCTCTCTCTCTCTCTC
>NW_025387830.1:0-7545 GCF_016433145.1 Gracilinanus agilis | reverse complement strand
GAAGGAAGGAAGGAAGGAAGGAAGGAAGGAAGGAAGGAAGGAAGGAACATAGCATCTGGGTTAGATCAATCCGTACTTGAATACCTGAATTTATTCTATAAGGAGTCTCTCAGTCTCTCCTTGAAGACCTTTACATTTGTAAAGTGCCTACTATGTGTCAGGCACTGTGCTAAACACTTTACAAATATTATCTTATTTGCTCCTCACAACCACCCTAGGAAGTAGGTACTATTATTATCCCCATTTTACAGATGAAGAACCTGAGGCAGATTTTTTAGTGTTTAAGTGATGTTCTCAAGGAACAGCTAGGAAGTATCTGAGGCCAATTTTGAACTCAGGTCTATCTGACTCCAGGTCCATCACTCTTATCCACTACATCACCTAGCTCCTTAATCATAGAATCATAGACTCAGAGGGGACCTTAGAGGTTATCTTGTTCAAACCCTTCATTTTACAGATAAGAAAACTAAGACAGAAAAAGGAAATGACTTGTCCAGGATACAATGAGAGAACTGAAGACAGAAAATCTGAACCCAGTTCTCCAGTTGACAACTACAGTTAATCTCATTGCCTTTGGAAGCCCAGCAGCCCATCAATCCAGGCAAAGTCCCTTTTCAAGAGACTATTCATTTTCCTTTTCTTGGCATCCTCAGTGCCAAAGTTGCTATTTACCATAGCTTCACTTCATGGAGAGGCTGGTTTTCTTTTACTGACTCTAATGAAAGAAAGCTTTTAATTTCTTCCCAGAACATAGTCAAGAATGTAGTGCATTAGACTAACAGATGGCCAGATCTCGGAAGTCAAGAGAATTGATGTGCTGCTCATGGAGCAGTTTCCTTGGTTCCTGAACTCACATGATTCAATTACTTTTGTTTGCAGCTGCATCTCCTAAAGCACTGAGCTGGCATTCTTCTTTGCCTCTGTGGCCTCTTTCACAGGACTGGTCTTAGCCACTTGTAACCTGTGTGACCTGGGGCAAGTCATTAACTTCTTGGGGTTTCAGTTACCTCCTTTAGTTTTCCTAATGGACGAGAATAGAGTGAGGCAAAGTGGTAAAGCATCTGAGAATACTTGGGGGAAAAGATAGAGAAACATGTTTGGAAAGCACCATTCTGCTCCTCCTCGCTGAGCTAAATAACCCAAGGATGACCCTCAGGGAGCTTCTAATCTAGTTATGGTATAGAAAGATAAAGCTGCATTGCCCAGCAGTAGGAGATGTGTCTCCTGAGTGACATCTACAAAACCATACAAGCTTCTGCTCAGACACTCAGCAGGCTGAGTCAGCAGCTGGTTCCGGATTTCATAAACCAATCGGCATCTTATTTAATAATAGACATCCATCATCTCTGCAAACATCTGCGATGAGAAGCATAGCATCTGGGTTAGATCAATCCATACTTGAATACCTGAATTTCTTCTATAAGGAGTCTCTCAGTCTCTCCTTGAAGACCTTTAATGATAAGGAATTCACTCCCTCTGTGAAAAATATTTTAATTTGGGACAACTCATCCTTAGGAAGTCATTCCGTTCCCAGCTAAAATCTACCTCTATGTATCACTGACTCTTTGCTCCAAGCTCTGCCCTCTGGGACCAAGGAGAAGTCAAATCCCTCTTCCACCTGGCAGCCTTCGAAAACCTAGAGCTGTGTTGGTGAAGGCATGGTATATGTGCCCCAGTGGCATGGAGGGGGCTACTCTGTTCTGCCTCTCAACAAGACCTGAGGACATTTTTACATGCCCTGCCCCTCTGTCCAGCTACCCAGTGCAAGCACTTCCTCCCTCCACTATCTGGGGTAATGCAGGGGGCTCACAGGCAGCTTGAAGTTGCAGTTTGGGCACACGATCTCAAAAAGGTTTGCCCATGCTAGTCTAGTAGCCACTAAGTGGCACAGTGGATAGAACAACAGAACTGGAGTTAGGAAGATCTAAGTTCAAATGCATCTCAGACACTTCTTAATTATGTGTCCCTGGGCAAGTCACTTAATCTCTATCTGCCTCAGTTTTCTCATTTAGCACCAAAGCATTGGGGATAATAAAAGCCTTCCCCTCAGTTGTTGAAAATCAAATGATATGTTTATTAAGCACTCTACATAGTAACTGACACACAGGTATGCGCTTAATAAATATTTCCTTCCTGTTGGCTATTCCATCCTCCTTGAGTCATCTTCAGGCTAAATATTCCTATTGACTTCCTATTAAACAATCTTCAGATGGCATCATCTCCATCCATCACCTCCACCATTCTGAAGCCTTCAAGCTTATCAATCGCCTTAAAATTTGACCCCCCCAAAAAATTAAACTCAGTATCTGAGCAAAGCAGGAGGCTTTGGGACCCTTGAGTCATGAGGGTCATTAATGCTGCTTAAGATTGCCTTGCTTTTTTTGGTGTGTGGATGGCAGCTTTGCTGCTTCGTCACCCTCTACAGCTTTCAGTCCCATAAAACCACCTGGTCCCATCCAGATCTTTCTTACAGAAACAGTTGCCTAGCCATGCCCCCTCCCATCCTAGCCTTATGTAACTAAGTTTGTTTGTTGTTGGGGTTTTGGTTTTGGTTTTTTTGTTCAGGTCTTTTTTTGTTGGGTTGCTTTTTTGGTGGGCAAAGCACAGGACAACATTTTTCCATCTGATTTCATTGTTCTAGCCTGTTGAGGATATTTGTGGAATAATGTTTGATAAGTCTTTAGTGATGGGTGTCTAGAAACAGCTGCTGCCATCTGAGGAAAAATTAGCCTTTTAGTATTGATATAAATAGGTACTTTTCGAAGATTGTCCACTGAGCAGACTCGGTGTTCCTTCTTGGGGCTAGGGAAACAGGACCTCACAAGACTCAGGAGTCAATGCAGATTTCCAGTGAATATGGGCACTGGAGAGGGCAATAGCAAACATGGAATGGCATCGAGGTGAATGAATAGAATGCTGGACTCAGAATCAGGATGACCTGAATTAGAATTCTGACCCAGACAAAAGCTTGGTGAACCCTAGGGATAATCACCTACCCTCTTGGAGCCTCAGTTTCTTCATCTGTAAAATAGGGATAATAATGGCACCTACTTTACAGGGTTGTTGTAAGGATTAAATGTAAAGCACCTAACAAACCATGAATCACTATATAAAGTCTAGTTATTTTTATTATAAAGGGAAATTATTCAAGAAACCAAAACTCTCTCCTTAGCAGCATACCCAGCTTGCTGACCTGCTCCAGGACTCTGCTGGTTCTTGGAGTAGAGTAACAGGTCAGTGGTTAGAAGGAGACTTTGTGAGGCTCCATCCGGCCTTCTATAAAGAGTTGTCAGTGTAGAAAGGACTTTGGGGTTCCCTTCCCTCCCTCCAGGCTGTGTCCTAAGAAAGAGGAACCCAAAATCCTCTGTCCAGCTGAGCCTTCCAACTATATTCATTGGTTACCAAAGAACAGTGAGAGAGGGGACAGGCAAATATCTCTTAATACTCACTGTTTAAAGACCAGTAATCAATGGAAAGTTTGAGTTCTTCTTTTTTCAGATATAAAATCCATGAGCCTTTGGTCTATGAGACCAGTCTTCCCTTTTCTTCATCTTGGTATTATCAGCATCCATTATCCAGCTCATGCTTAACACCTGTCCTTTGTCCATCCCTGTGTTCACCTCTAAGGCAGTGGATTGAAGTCACAAGGCCTGAATTCAAATCCTGCCCAGCCATTGATAATGCCATCAGTGTGGCATTGGGCAAGTCACCTCCCCCCTCAAGGACTCAATTTTCTCTTTTTTAAAATAAAGGGAATGGAACTCTAAGGTCCCTTTTCCCTTCAGGAGCTATAAGTATAAAACTAGCATCCCTCCCCAGAGGAATAGTAATAATACTAAATAATAATCATTCCCATTTATATAACACTTTAAGGGTCACAGAATTCTTTCTCTGAAACACCCTACTGAAATAGTTTATACAAATATAATTATCCTAATATCGAAGATAAAATGTAAATTAAATAAATATAAAATAAATAAACCAAGATAAAATATAAATTCCTCTGCCTGGCCTTTAAAGTCCTCTATAATCTGATTCTCACCTATCTTTGCAATCTATTTCCTGTTGTCTTCCTCACCATATTCTCTGTTCCAATCAAAATGGCCTCCTGAAAAGTACTTTCTGCCCACCTCCAACTTGTGGAATCTCAGGATTCCTTCAAAGCCTGGCTCAGGTGCTTCCTCCTACCCAAGTCCTTTCCTGATCCATACCTAGACTTTGGTACTCTCCCCTTGAAATTATTTGGAATTTCCTTACTTCTATACAATCTCTTCCTAATAGAAGATAAGCTCCTTGAGGGCAGGAATTGTTTTGTTTTGATCTTCCTACCCCTAGCACCTAGCATAGTGTCTTGCAAATAGTAATTGCTTCCTAAATCCTTGCTGAATTAAATCAAATTAAATCCTCATTTTCCAGATAAGGAAACCAAGGCTTAGCTTAAGTGCTTGTCTGGCATGGAAACAACTCTTAAGTGTTAGAGCTGAAATATTATCAGAGTTCTCCACTGAATCCAAGTCCAACCGCCTAGAATATAATTAGGTATTGCTAACTATAAAATCCAGATAGTAAATGTACAGCCAATTAACTCACAGCAGGAACTGAGAACTGGAGGAGATTCATGTAAACTAGAGCCTCAGAGAAGGTGAACATCTTTTTTTCATTTTGAAAAATAGTGAAGGGCAGCTAAGTGGATAGTGAGCCATGCCCAGAGCCAGAAGGACCTGGGTTCAAAACTGGCCTCTGACACTTCCTAGCTATGTGACCCTGGACAAATCACTTAACCTCAATTGCCTGGCCCTTACCCCTCTTCTACCAGGGAACTAATACTTAGCATCGATTCGAAGCCAGAAAGGTAAGAGTTGTTAAAAATAAATAAAAAAAATTTATGGGGCAGCTAAGTGGCTCAATGGATTGAGGGCCAGGCCTTGAGACTTCTCAGACACTTTTTAACCGTGTGACCCTGGGCAAGTCATTTAACCCCCTTTACCTAGCCCTTACCTCTCTTCTGCCTTGGAACCAATACATAGTACTATTTCTAAGATGGAAGGGAAAGGTTTAAAAAAGTAAAGGTTTAAAAAAAGTGAACCCCACTTGTACTTTGGTCTGAGAGGAAGAGTTCTGGACTTGGGATCAGAAATTCCAGGTCTAATCCTACTAAATTTGTGACTGTGGTCATTACTTCATTTGTCTAACCCTCGATTTTTCCTCCATAAAATGGGGATTATTAATACAGATGGGATCAACCTCTATTATCTGTTGTAGGGAAACTTGTAAGGAAACTTGGGACTTTTGTAAGGAAAACACATGAAACCCTGTAAGTGGGAGTCGTTGTCTGTACATGGTCATAACCAAGGGGCTTCTGGAATTTCTAATCTCTCGTTTATGCTAAACATGATCAGGACAGGGAGGTCTGGTTGGAATGAAGACAGGCCTGAATACAAAGGGCAGAGAATGGTTCTCCAAGGAGACAGGCAATGGCTGAAGCTCTCGATATCTTTGCTCTTCCTCTCTTTCCTAAATGTTAGTGCCATTGGACGAATGCAAAATGGAAATTCTTCAGGTTTTCTATATCCATTTGACACATTTCTATCTGATTTTATGAAACAAAGAGTAAGTTACTAGCACCAGATGAAAATTTGGCCAAAACCAGAGCCATAACCAGGGTGAGACAATCAGACCTGACCTTTGTCCCAGGGCACTGTCCTCCAGGCAGAAATTAAACTGAGAACCTAGTTAGTAAAACTATTCAATTAAACTATGATGCTACCAGCTGCTAACTATTTTCTTCCCCACCCCTTGTGAGTTCCTCTCTGAATTGGCTTTAAAACTTTTTCCCTCTCCCTGGCAGGGGGCCTTGAGGTGTCCCACAGCCTCTACCCACAAGGACCAGTGTCCTAGGATCTCTATCTCCTCACCACATTGGGATGATACCCTACGGTTACCCTATGTTGAAGGTTTCTTTCCAAGGTCTCCCCTCCCTTCAAAAAAAAAATAAATAGGGGGCAGCTGAGTAGCTCAGTGGATTGAGAGCCAGGCCTAGAGACGGGAGGTCCTAGGTTCAAGTCTGGCCTCAGACACTTCCCAGCTGTGTGACCCTGGGCAAGTCATTTGACCCCCATTGCCTACCCTTACCACTCTTCTGCCTTGGAGTCAATACTGTGTATTGACTCGAAGATGGAAGGTAAAGGTTTTTTAAAAATAAAATAAACAAACAAATAAATGAATGAATGAATGAATGAATGAATAGATAGATAGATAAATAAATAAACAAACAAATAGATAGATAGATNAATAGATAGATAGATAAATAAATAAACAAACAAATAGATAGATAGATAGATAGATAAATGAATAAATAAATAAATAAATGAATGAATGAATGAATGAATGAATAAATAAATAAATAAATAAATAAATAGCAGCTTTGCCTATTCACCCACGAAAATTATTAACTACAGCTTTACTAAAGACATTTCATCTTTATAAGACAGGGCTGTTAGGAAAGATCTCACCCTGGCCCCTTCCTCACTTTAGATATATAGCTCATATGGGCAAGAAGAATTTGGGGTTGGAGGAGACCTTAGGAAGAACTACAAATGCAGTACCCTGCTGACTGGTACTGGTGGTCACAAGCCTTGGTCTGAGAGAGAAGCTGGACATAGCTGTCCACTCCTGTATTCCTTACTTCTAAAGGAAAACAGGCTGGTGGATCTCTTGTTCTTGGGTGTCCTGATACAGTGTCTTTGCTAAGTCTAGTACTTTATATGGTGAGCCCCCCAGGAGCAGAGGGTCACCAGGCTCCCTACAGAGGGGCAAACACTCCCAGGCTGGAAAACTGGAACAAGCTAAGGTTTCCAAGCCAATCCATTAGGGGGATTGAGCCCTGCGGGGCTATTGAACTTCCAGCCTAAGTGACAAAGGGAAACCAAATCTCAAGACAATGTGAGAAGACCAAGCTTCTACTCCTGCTCCTCCACTAACTTGCTATATGATCTTGAGCAAATTCTCTATCCATAGTTTTTTCATTCATAAAAATGATTGCTCTTTCTCTCTTAAGGTCCCTTATGTCTTACCACTGTACTAAGATTTCAGTAGATCTACTCTGTGCTGGATGATACAAAAAAATAAATTGCTTCCTGTCCCAGTCATGGTCCCAAGTCAAATCCTCCTACTGACAATAGCTCTCAGAGTCCTTTTAACATCCTCATTCTTCCAGAGCAAATTCTGGCCATTGCAGATCCATGTCTCCTCTCCCTCTCTTTTCAAAGCCCTTGGGGGGGGGGGTGGAGAAACTAGAGATGGGGAAGTCAGTAAAAGGCTGTTTATCACAGGAATTGAGTGCTACACATGGCAAGTAACCAATATCTTTCTGCTTTCTATTTGCGGCACTGTAGCCTCCCAGACAGTGAGATGGGCGAGGACTCCAGGTATGGAGAAGGCATGCCCAAATGCATGTTATAGCAGGGGAACCCAAAAGCCATTCTGGGTACACAGCTAGATAAGCTACTTGCAGCTTTGGACAATCTCTCTCTCTCTCTCTCTCTC
>NW_025387829.1:0-5818 GCF_016433145.1 Gracilinanus agilis | reverse complement strand
GGGGGGGTGGGGGGGGGGCCTCCAGCTGGAGCTGCCGCCCACCCAAGGGGGTTTGCTGGCTGAACCCGCGAGGCCGAAGCTCAGACCTGCCCCCACCCAGCCCAGCAAGTGGTGGAGGAGAGGCGAGCAGGCAGGCCGGAGGGGGGGGGGGACCAGAGGATCTCGGGAAGTCTGAGCGGGACAGAAGCCACCCAGAGGTGGCCTGCGGGAGAGCCAGGGCCCAGGGGAGAGGAGGGAGGAGGAGGGGGGCTGGCACAGGGCCCCCCCCCACCGCTTTAAAAAGTCATGGAGAGGGGGCAGCTCAGTGGAGTGAGAGTCAGGCCTAGAGACGGGAGGTCCTGGGTTCAAATCTGGCCTCAGCCACTTCCCAGCTGTGTGACCCTGGGCAAGTCACTTGACCCCCATGGCCCACCCTTACCATTCTTCCACCGATGAGACAATACACCGAAGTACCAGGGTTAAAAAAAAAAAAAGTCACGGAGAGCCCTCGAGGGGGTCAGAGGGGCCTCTTTCCAAAACCTCCTCCGAGGGTCGTCCCCTGCTCAGTTCCACCAAGTCCTCCTCCTCCGCTTCCAATTCTCCGGGCTCTGGGCGCCCCACCCCCCTCTCCCTCCCCGGGACTTGCCCCCCCCCATGCACTCATGGAGGCTCCCCACGGGCTTCTCCTTCCTCTTCCACTTGGTGGGTTTGCTGAGGGGAGCCCCGGAAAGAGCCAATTCCACGTCAGTGAAAAAGCCCGCGGGATTCTGGGAAGGGTTCCAAGGCCTTCCAAGCCTTACCTCATTGAGGCAGTCAGCACCGGGCAAGGGCCTGGGGGTGCTCCACTGCCTGTGGATGGGCCCTCCTGGCTGCGTGACCCTGGGCAAGTCACCTAATCCCCACTGCCCAGCCTTCCTGCTCGCCTGCCTTGGCGGCCATGCTCAGCACTGACCCTGAGACAGAAGGGCCAGGGAGCCTAGCCGGGAGGAGAGAGCACGGCCTGGAGACAGGGAGACCCCAGTGCCAATGGAGACGGGACCCTGGTCAGGCCGCTTCGCTTCTGCCTGCCTCAGTTCCTTCATCTATAACATGGGGCGGCAGCTACTCCTCAGGGCCATTGTGAGGAACAAAGAAGATGCTAAGTGCTAACTCTTACCTGTTATTTAGCGACTGTGTTATCTCATTCGAGCCTGTGTATATGGAGATATAGGCAGAGAGAGAAATATGTGGGGGTATATTACATAGATATACACACATATATATGTTTACACACACACACACTAGTGATTAGCTATTACTGAGGTAGGTAGGTGACACAGCACTGGGCCTGAAGTCCGAAGAACCTGAGTTCAAATCCGGTCTCAGACTCTTCCTCGCGGTGTGACCCTGGGCAAGTCACTTTGCCCTGTTTGCCTTAGGTTCTTTAGCTCTAAAATGAGGTCCCAGAGAAGGAAATGCCCAACCTCACCACTGTCTTTGTCAAGAAAACCCCAAGTGGGGCCCCAAAGAGTCCTGCTTGGCTGCAAGGACTCTACAACGAGTCTGTCTGGAGTCTTTATTGCCAAAGAGTTGAGACGGGGCTGTCACAAGCAAAAGAAACTACTGAACTAAGACAGGATGAGGAGACCCGCAGCAGCAGCAGCAGTGATTCCCAGCAGAGAGCAGCCCAGCACATCCCCCAGCAGAGAGCAGCCCAGNCATCCCCCAGCAGAGAGCAGCCCAGCACATCCCCCAGCAGAGAGCAGCCCAGCACATTTGCTGAGCCCAGGCAACAGAAGCCCTCCCCCCACCCAGAGCATCCTCTGCCTCTCCTTTGACACTCAGTGCAAATCCTACTGTCTGCCCCAAGCCTGTGCCCGTCCTCTCCTCTCCCAACCTCATGGTGCCTCTCCTCTGAGACACCTCTCATCACACTGTGTTCCTCTTGGATGTATGTTAGATCCATGTTGAATCTCCAGGCACAGCTGAGCTCTTTGAGGGCAACGGATGGGAATTTAAAATTAATTTTTAAAATTAAAAATTAATTTAATTTGAATCCAAGATTTGGGGACAAGAAATCCCTCTTTGCTGGGAAAACTGGAAAAGGGTTCGGCAGGGATTGGATAGAGACCAACACCTCACACCATGTACCAAGAGAAGGTCAAAGTGGATACAGGATTTAGACATAAAGGATACTCCCATTAGCAAATTAGAGGAACACAAAATGGTCTCTCTGTCAAATTTATGGAGAAGGGAAGAATGTATGATCAAACAAGAGATAGAAAGCATTTAGGATGTAAAATGGATATGTTTGATTCTATTAAACTTAAAAGTTTCTGCAAAACAAAACCAATGCAACCACAATTACAAGAAATGGAAAAAGCTGGGAAATTTTTTACAAGCAAGTGTGTCTGATAAAGGCCTCATTTCTCAAATACATCCAAAACTGAAACAAATGTGTAAGAACACATCCTTCCCCAACTGATAAACAGTCAAAGGATATGAGGAAGCAGTTGGCAGATGAAGAAATCCAGGCTATATATTGTCACATGAAAAAAAATTCTAAACCCCTCTTGATTAGAAATATGTAAACTAAAACATCCCAGTGGTACCATTTTGCACCTCTCAGACTAGCCAGTATAACAGAAAAGGGAAACAATAAATGCTGGAAGGGAGGTGACCTAAAGGGGACACAAAGGGGGCAGCTGGGTAGCTCAGTGGATTGAGATGGGAGGTCCTAGGTTCAAATCCGGCCTCAGACACTTCCCAGCTGTGTGACCCTGGGCAAGTCACTTGAACCCCATTGCCCACCCTTACCACCCTTCCACCCAAGGAGCCAATACACAGAAGTTAAGGGTTTAAAAACAAAACAAAACAAAAACAAAAACAAATGGGACACTAATACACCATTGGTGGAGTTGTGAACTGATTCAACTGTTCTGAAAATTGATTTGGAACTTTGCCCAAAGGACTTTAAACCTCTGTACTCCCTTTGACCCATAATACCACTACTAAGTCTGTATCCCAAAAAGATTTTTTATTTTTTCCAAAGAGATTTTTTTAAAGGGGGAAAAGAACTTGTTTGTATGAAAATATTTATAGCTTCTCTTTTTGAGGCAGCAAAGAATTGGAAACTAAAGGGAAGTTCATCAGTTGGGGAGTGACTGAACAAATTGGGGCATATGATGATGATCAAATACTATTTTTAAATTTTTTAAATATTTTTCCATGGTTACATGATTAATCTTCTCTCCTTTTCTTCTTCCCTCCCCCCCTCCAAGAGCTAACAAGCAATTCCACTAGTGCTATGCATGTGTTATCACTTGATACCTATTTCCATATTCATTTTTGTAATAGAGAAATCTTTTAAGACCAGAACCCCAAATTTTATCCCTATACAAACAAGTGATAAATCATATGTTTTTCTTCTGTGTTTCTGCTCCTTTCTCTGAATGTGAATAGCGTTCTTTCTCAGAATTGTCCTGGATCATTGTTTTGTTGTTAGTAGCAAAGTCTGTTACATTTGATCTCCCACAGTGTATCCGTCTCTGTGTACAATGTTCTTCTGGCTCTGCTCCTTTCGCTCTGCATCACTTCCTGGAGGTCTCTCCAGTTCACGTGGAATTCCTCCAGTTCATTATTCCTTCCAGCACAATAGTATTCCATCACCAGCAGATACCACAATCTGTTCAGTCATTCCTCAATCGAGGGACACCCCCTCGTTTCCTCATTTTTTGCCCCCACAGAGAGTGTGGCTATGAATATTGCCGTACAACCCTTTTTATTGTGATGGAATACTATTGTGCTATAAGAAATGACAAGCAGGATGGTCTCAGAAAGAGCTGAAAAAGGCTTACACGAACTGATGCAGAGTGAAGTGAGCAGAACCAGGAGAACACTGTACACAATGACAGCACGATTGTAGGATGAATATTTATGAATGACTTCGCTATTCTTAGTGATTCAGTGATCCAAGACAATCCTCAAGGACTCATGATGGAAAATGCCATCTGCCTCCAGAGGAGGGACTGGAGGAATCTGAGTGCAGATGGAAACCTACTCGATTTCACTTTCTTTCTTCATTTTTCATTTTGGGTGTGTGTGTGAGTTCTTTCACCAAATGACTAATATGGAAAATGTTTTACACTGTTACACGTGTACAATCTCAAAATTTCATTAATTAAAGAGGTTTAATGTTTAGGTTTTCTTTGCATCCCCAGGGAGGATGCCTGGCTTTTTTTTTTTTTAATTTTTTTTTTTATTTTAAACCCTTAACTTCTGTGTATTGACTCATAGGTGGAAGAGTGGTCAGGGTAGGCAATGGGGGTCAAGTGACTTGCCCAGGGTCACACAGCTGGGAAGTGTCTGAAGCCGGATTTGAACCCAGGACCTCCCATCTCTAGGCATGGCTCTCAATCCACTGAGCTACCCAGCTGCCCCCTGGATGCCTGGCTTTTAATGTATGCTTACTGTGGAGGAGGAGGAGGAGGAGGTCGAGGACTCTCTCCCTCTCACACTCATCTGCCTCCCGGGTAAGATGAGGATGGCTATGGCACTTGCCTAGCCTCCCATACTCCTAAGACTGTTCTAAAGGCTGAATTTGGTTCGGCCAGCCTTTAGTGCTTGCCTGCTCCATGCCAGGCACTGGGGGGTGCAAAGAAAGAGGCGGCTCCTGGGGGAAGCAGGACTCTGGGCCTCCCAGGAAAGGCTCCCTGAGGAAAGAAGGAAGCAGAGGATCCCACGAGATGGAGGCCGGGAGGGAAAGCTTGGGCAAAGGCCACATCTGGGCAGGTGGGCCAGTTCCACCATCCAGTCAGCCTAGAAATGCAGGGTGGAGCCACCCAGAAATCTCTATTCGGTCCTCGAGTCCGAGGGGATTCCTGGGGATTTCTGAGTCTCCAGGAAGCTTTGCCCGGCACTGGCAGCCTGACAGCTGGATGGAGGATGGATGCAGAGGGCCCCGGCTGAGGAGTTCCGAGGTGAGCCCCGAGGAACAGGCGGGAGCCGCTACAGGGTGTTGGCTGTGGGGCGAGTGGCGAAGGGTTAGAACCAAGGACAGCTCCTGAGCCGGCAGCCCGGATGCACGCGGGGAGGTGGGAGAGGGAGACCCAAGAGAGGAGTTTCCAGATGCCCAGCAAGAAGACGGAGGCACAGGACTGCCCCCCAGGAGGGAGATGGGGGCCAGGGACTGGACGACACAGAGACGGTAACCGAAGTCGGGACCTGATGGCACCCCAGCGACTATGGAAGGAGAAGAGAGAGCCGGGAATAGTCACCAGGAGAGGAGGGAATCGAGGCCTCCCCATGGGCTCCTGGATACAATAAAAACTCCTCAGCCTGCCGTTCAAGGCCCGTCGCCCTCGTAGCTCCTCTCCTCCTGCTCTCCGTCCACACCACACTGACTGCTCTGCCACTGGGCTACTCACAGCCTTTCGGCCCTTGTTGCTTCTCTGCTGGCGTCCCTTCCTCCTTGCGAGGCTCACTGAGGACCTCACTAAGATTTTAGCTGTTCCGGCCATGCCGGTCCAAGGGGTCCCCTCTCTGCCCCCGTCCCAGGAGCCCCTGCCTCCCCGCCCCTCCCTCTTAGCGTTGGGGGCCCTGGGAGTGGCCTAGTAAGGCAGCCAGCCTGGCGGGCTGTGGACTTGGCTGTCCCTCCACCCTTGAGGAAAAGTCGAGACCCCTCAGCCCCGTGCCTGTCAAGCCACCAGGGCCAAGGCTGGAGGCAGCAGGAGCCGGGCGCCCCTCCCAGGAATCTGGGGGGCTGGAGAACAGAGCCCGACACCCCCCCACACCACCCCCCAGGCCCTGGGATCCGGACAACCCTCTGCCCCTCCTCCCCCCCTCTTCCAACCCTCCTCCC
>NW_025387828.1:0-9017 GCF_016433145.1 Gracilinanus agilis | reverse complement strand
GAAGGAAGAAGGGGAGGGAGAGAGTTCAGGGAGGGAGAGAGGAAAGAAAGAAATGTTCATAAGTACCAATCATGAGCTAGGCATTTTGCCAAGTATTTTACAAATATTAACTCATTTTTTGTAGTTTAGTTTTTATTTCATAATCATAAACTTAACTTTTGTTGAGCTAGACTTGTGGAAGGAAAAGGGAAATGAAATCCAAAGAGAATTGTAGCAAGTGAGAGCACAAGGATTACAGGGTATAAGAGCAGGTGGAATTCAAGGGTGTTCTCTCCAGCTACAGAGGAATAGTTTGGTGGTTAAGACAAAAAAAAACAAAACAAAAAACTTATTAGATTTGTCCATAGTCAGCAATGGTGATCTTCTTGCAGGCCTTGCCATCCTGAGAAACCAAAATGCTCCATAGCTTCCACAATGTTCGTGCCTTCTTTCACTTGGCCAAAGACCACATGCTTACCATCCAACCAATCAGTCTTAGTAGTACAGATGAAAAACTGGGAGCCATTTGTGTTGGGTTCAGCATTTGCCATGGACAAGATGCCAGGGCCAGTATGCTTCAGGATGAAGTTCTCATCAGCAAATTTCTCCCCATAGATGGACTTGCCACCAGTGCCATTATGGCAAGTGAAGTCACCATCCTGGCACATAAACCCAGGAATGATTCTGTGAAAGCAGAATCCCTTGTATCCAAATCCCTTCTCTCCAGTGCTCAGAGCCTGGAAGTTTTCTGCTGTCTTTGTAAACTTGTCTGCAAAGAGCTCGAAAGGAACCCAGCCTAGGGACTCATTTTTGATGCAGATGTCAAAGTACACGTTGGGGTTGTCCATGGCCACAGATGGCTGAGATGGGCGTGACGGCGGAGGCAGAGGCGGTGGGGCTCAGTGTCCGGTGGACCGAACGAAGATGAGAACTCTCAGTGACAGCGTCTGCAAAGCCATATTAACTCATTTTAATTTTCCTAACAATTCTGGAATATAGGTCCTATAATTTCATCCCTGTTTTAAAATTAAGAAAACTGAGGGACAGGTTTAATGACTTATTCAGGATTACATTGATAGTGAGAGTCTGGGACTTGAATTCAGATCTTCTTGACTCAAGGCCCAGTTTTCTCTAATGTACTATCTCTGGACTAACAAATTAAGTCGATGAATAAATAACTTGATTATTTATACTTTTGTGTCAATTTCTTTAATCAACTTGACTATAGCTAAGATCAGCCTATTTGTTTTGGTGGCAGCTAAGTAGAACAGTGGATGGATTCCTTGCCCTAGAGACAAGAAAACCTGTGTTCAAATTTGGCTGCAGACACTTACTATCTGTGTGACCCTAAGCAAGTCATTTAGTGTTTTTCTGACTCAGTTTCCTCACATGTAAAAGTGGGATAATAAGAGCATGTAGCTCATGAAAATGTTCTAAGGATCAATGAGGTAACATAGAAGGCAGCTAGATGGCTCAGTGGATTGAGGGCCAGGACTGGAGATGGGAGGTTATGGACTTAAAGCTGTCCCCAGATTTCTAGCTATATGACCCTGGGCAAGTCACTTGGCCCTCATTGCCTAGTCCTTACTGCTTTTCTGCCTTTGAACCAAAACAAAGTACTGATTCTAAAATGGAAATAAAGGGTTTTGAAAAATGAAATAAGATCTTTCTTGAACCTTAAGTAGCTATATAAATACTTGCAATTATTGTTATTATTATGCAAAGATAATGTAGATAACAGGCATTAGAGGTAGGATTTGAACCTTCATTCTGGGACTCTAGAACCAGTGCTCTTACTACTATCCCACCTTTTCTATTTGAAGTCTCTCCCCAAACTCTCCCCAACCGTGTACACAGGTTTGTGGGCACAGCCTTCAAAAGCCCAGGGTCACCTCCAAGCCAGGATGATGCTTCAGAAGAGGACTTTAGTGGACTTTAAAATTAATGTAGTTCAAATTAATGAGGCTTATGAAGCCCCTTAAAAACACCTTTGCTGGGGACAGGATTCATGCCTGTATTATATAGTCTCACCAGATTATGATAAGCTTTTACTGCCTGTAGTTATTGCATCGGCAGACATGATTTAGTTAGAGAAAAGTCTGACTCCTCCATGATACTATACTTGGGGAGTGCATTTTAACATTGTTTCCCTTTTTTATAGAAAAAAAAAGAGAAGCTGTTTCCTTTCCAACAAATTGGGTATCAATTTGCAAATTATAATTTGCTGAAATATTGTAATGAACCATTTACTTTTTTACTGGCAACAACTACAGGGAAAAGAATATACTTTTGTGCTACCTTTTCCTTATAAGTAATCAATTTACTATGGAAACCCAGCTCTTTCTGGCAGTTCTTTCTCACAGATACAGTAGCGTAATGCTTTTAATTGAAATGTTAGGTAGGATTTAAATGGTTCTCAGATTGAGCTGAGACAAAGCCTCTCCCGAAAGGAAAATTCAACATTAAATAATACTCTGTACTATGTTTACTGAAAACAAGAAAGGGTAGAACAATTATGACAGAAGCATATGGAATGAATATTTTGGAAACTGTTTTGGTACCTAACCACCTGTTTAGGATAACAACAAAATCCTCCCAATGATCATCCCATCTACACTTGCAAGCCTAGGCACTGAACCAAGAATACATTTCATATGTGGTAGAGAGAGCTCATATGAGATGGAGGAAACTTGGAGGCTTTGCCATTAGTTAATTGTATGTCCCTGTGCAAGGCAAAGGATTACAAACCAAGAACTAGAGACAGAAAGACCTGCACTCACATCTAGCCTTGGACACTTACTAGCTGTGATCTTGAACAAGTCATTTAACTTTTTGCCTCAGTTTTCTCATCTATAAATTGGGGAAATGATTGCAGCTACTTGTCAGGGTTGTCATGAGGATAAAATAAGCAATTTGTAAAATGCTTAGCACAGTATCTGACATAGAGCAGTCTACTATATGCATGTATTTATAGATAGGAAGATAAATGGATAGATAGATAGATAGATAGATAGATAGATAGATAGATAGGAAGAAAGAAAGAAAGAAAGAAAGAAAGAAAGAAAGAAAGAAAGAAAGNAAAAGAAAGAAAGGAAGGAAGGAAGGAAGGAAGGAAGGAAGGAAGGAAGGAAGGAAGGAAGGATTTTTCTTTTTTTTTTTTTCAAAAGTAATAAAGTACAAGTGTATTTTCACATCCAACTCAACACTCTAATACAGTGTTGTTGTTTTTAATTTCTTCAAGATTCCACATGGGCTTCCTATGTATTTTTTTAATTTAAATATTTTAAAGGATTTTTCTTAATTGTAGGTTTGACGATGCTACCTTGCTACTTAATAAACTCCAGGGCTCCCTATCATCTTCAGGATCAAATATAAAATGCTCTTTGCATTCAGAGTCCTTCCTAACCTGGCCATCTCCTACCTTTTTAGTCTTCTTACACCTAACTTCCCAAGATGTTCTCTTCAAACCAGAGATACTAGCCTCTTTGCTGTTCCATGAAGAAGACATTTCATCTCTTTGTTTCTGTCATTTTCTTTTGCCATTTCCCATTCCTGGAATGCTCTCCTTCCCAAGTCTCAACTAAAATCTCACCTTCTATAGCCTTTCCCAACCTCTCTTAATTCTAGTGTCTTTCTTTTCCTATGGATGGCTTATTTGTATTTTGTTTTCTTGTTATCTCCCACATTAGATTGTGAGCTCCTTGGAGGATCACTTAGCACAGAACCTGGCACATGTTGTTCAGTTGTTCAGTTGTGTCTGACTCTACATGGCCCCATGGACCATAGCACACCAGGCCCTTCTATCCTCCACTCTGTCTTGAAGTCTGCTGAAGTTCATGTTCATTGTTTCCATGAAACTATCTCTCCATTTTAATCTCTGCAATTCCTTTTTCTTTCAGTTTTTTTCCAATATCTTTTCCATATCTGGCACATAGTAGGAGCTCAATAACTGGTAGCTGGCCAGCCAGTAAAATCCCTTTCTCCTCATTTTGCAGATAGGGCAGAAAGAGAAGGAAACAAACATTCATTATTTTGTTTAGTTGTTTTTAGTTATGTCTGACTCTTTGTGACCCCTTTTGGGATTTTCTTGGCAAAGATACAGAGATAGTTTGCCATTTCCTTCTGCTCATTTTATAGATGAGGAAACTGAGGCAAGCATTTATTAAATGCCTAATATATATCAGACTCTGTGTTAAGAATTTTACAGATCTTAACGTATTTGTTCTCATGAAAATCCTGTGAAGTAGGTGTTATTATTGTCCTCATTTTGAGGAAACTGAGGCAGATAGTGATTTCTCAGGTTCTCACAGCTACTAAATGTCCGAGACTGGTTTTTAACTTGGATCTGACTGATTCCAGGCCCAGGGCTCTATAAATTGTGTCATCTGGCTCCCTCATGAAGATGAGAAAATTCAGGCCTAGAGAGAAAAAAGTGACAAAACAGAGGCGGTAAATATCCAAGTGGGATTGGAACCCAGGTTGGTAAATAGTATGATGCAATGGAAAGAATGAAAGATGTGTGGCCAAAGCTTCTCTGCTTTTTATTACCTGTTGTGAACATGAGAAGTTCCCTGGGCTTCTTCTGTTCCTCATCTGTGAAATCATGGGTTATAGTAAGTTCTCTTCTATCTCTAGGTCCTATGAGCCTCCAACTTCAGAGCCAATAATTCTTTTAAGGTAATTTTCGGCCTTCCAAATCCTCTAATCTCTTAGTATAAATTTCCTCATTTATAACATGAAGACAAAAATAATTAATGCTGCCAGCCTCCCAGAGTTCTTGTACAGAAAGTCCTTTAAAGTTCCATATAACTGTGAGTTAGTATCATATCCAAGATATGGTTTTCGCGTTAGTCACATTATTTGTCTCAGTTTTCCCACTTACAAAATGGGTATAATCCATTCTGCCTCTTCTTTAGCAGGCAAAGATTATTTCATGTACAATGAATCAAATCCATTTCTTAAATTCCTTGAGAAAAATCACCCTATGAGGCACTGCCATCACTAAAATTAATAGCATCCCCAAATGCACTGCATTTTTAATGAAGTGCATCTTATCATGGAGCAGTAACATTTTAAATTAAAGTGTTGGCCACCAGCACATTTCTTTTCCAGCAATTAACTTTATCCTAGAAAGCCTTAATTCCTAGCCTTCTCAAATAAGCATAATTGCACACAATGTTAAAACAAATTATTAGATAAATTTCTGAATCAACACTAAACTACCAAAAAAAAAAGCAATCATATCAAATAGTGTTGTAGAAATAATGTCACACTGTTGGAATATTTATGCATTCCTTCTCTTCTCCCTTCCTCCCCTACTTATTAGGGGAAATAGATATAAGAAGAATCACAATCAGTGTTAGATTACATGACTTTTGCAGTGTCTTCCAACACTAAATCTAGGAATCCCATACGTGAGTGGTAAAAGAGGGGACTGGCCCTGTAGTTAGAGTGAGGGATGACAGATGAACAGATTTGGGTGTTCTCTGGTCCTCCAATATGGGGCTGAATTTTCTATGGACAATTTGCAAGAAAATATGATGCAAATATATGTATTGATCTTTAGCAGTGGAAAGAATTTCCAATCAGAAGACATCTATTGATTTAAGTTAATAACCCTTCTGTTTCCCCAAGGGCAGAGGCTTAGGAACAAAGATTTAGAGTTGGCAGACTAATATGTCTTTCTAAGATGAGGCCATTTAATTTAATACCCTCTCCCTCATTTTACAGGTTGAGGATTTTGAAACCCAAAAGCAATAAGCGATTTGCCTTAATATGTGCTATGGAGCAAAGCTGTGATTTGAACCCAGTTCCAGTAAATCTAACCATTTTTTTCCACTATACCATTCTTCTCCCCCCAAAAAGAAAAAGAAAAAGAAAAAGAAAAAGAAGGCAGACAGGTTATTACATGAAACCTCTTTCTCTTAGCTCATGGCCTAAGCCAGTGCAATTAAATAATAATTAGAGACTTTTATTAGCATTTTTGTTCCTCTGCCATCTTGATTTTCCCCTGTATCCCTCTGTTTTCTCTTTTCCAAAGAACTATCCCTTATAACAATGAATTTTTAGAGGAAGAAAAAAAGTTAGCAAAATTACTACAGAAAAAAAATGGATATTATGTACAATGTTCCATGCCCATGAACCCTCTCTTCCCCTCTTCCCTCTTCTGAAAAGCAAAAGGGGAAATTATTGGTTTTTATAGATTTATCTGGGGTGCAACTTGTTCATTATATTTTTGAAACTTACTTTTAATTGGTTTGTGGTGGTTGTTCTTTCCATTTACATCATTGTAGTTATTCTACATATTCTTAATTGTAAATATTTTCTCTTGGCTTGGCTTATCTCAGTTTGCATCAGTTCATATCTTTCCATCCTTCTCTCTATTTGGCATATCACTTATTTTTTATTTTATTTATTTTTGCAATCATTTATAGTAATAACGATTTACATTTAATTATTAACTTATTTAAATAATGAATAATTTTTCATCACAATTTACTTTTTTTACCCATAATTCAGTTGATAAGAATCTACTTTGTTTTTTTCTGTCACAAAAAAAAGTGCTGCTATATTTTGGGGTATAAGTGTATGCAGAGCCTTTTTTTTTTGTTGATGACCTCTGGGCACCTATGGGTTTTTTGTTTGTGTTTTTAATCATCAGTAGGTAATTTCAAAAGAAAGGGTGAATATGGGGTCTATTCTTGGAAGAGAGTAAAGTGGGTGGAGAAGTGTCTATTGGAGCACATCATAGTGGATATATTTTTTCCATTCTTCCAATTTTGTTTTCTGTTGTATTGAGGTTACCTCTTTAAAACAAGATTTCCACAGAAAAAGCAACATTTGAATGTCTTTCTAAGCAATTCAGGTAATTCAGATGAAGCAAATTCTTTTTACAAGCATTATCTAGAATAGATATTTATTTATTTGGAGAATTGTGGTACCTCAAATCACTGCAAATACTTTAAAGAGGGAGACCCATAATTTGACCCAAGACCTGGGTACTTGCACAAATAGTTTCAACATATATTAATAAGCCTTGATGGTTAAAAACAACAACAACAACAAAATAAAACACCGTCAAAATATTATGGTATATTCCATTATAAAGCAAAAAACTCCATTAAGTAGGAGATAGAAATATAGCCATATAGTTCTATTGTTTGGAAAATGCACATTCGTTAAAATGTGATTGATATATGTGATAATGAGATTAAACCTATCCTGCCCATTCTTAAATCTAATCACCAAAAGTGTTAACAACTCCACTTAACTCTCAAGTGGGGAGGTCTGTGACCCACCTGTGCAAGAATGGGTAATGAATCAGAATTGACTGATGGCTGCCCCCTAAGCAGTCCTAAGAAAAGTGTCTGTTATGATTGGACACTTAAACTAAGAGGAAGGCACAGGAAGTGACGAAAGAAATGGACTGGATGAATTGAAAGAACTTCCAGGGATCGTGCTCTTGGTTGTTGGCTACTCTCTTCTTCTTGTGGTGGGTGACTAGAACCTGGAGGAGCTCCAACCACCAGCTAAGACCTTGGACTAAGTGAGACTGCTGTTAACCTCTCCCTTGGAATTACACGTGGTGAGGGTAAAGACTAAATCTTCCTGGACTTCTCTAAAGGAACTCCCCTTACAAAAGAGATTCTGTGATTGGAGCTTCTGCTTCATTCATCTCTGTCCCTCCAGCCCTCCAGCCTTGGGCTCAAGGCTGAGCCTCCTCCAACTGAGGACCAATTAGATCTGCCTGAGTTAAACTAGGTGGGGCAGAGCAAATTACTTAGTGTTAGATTATTTATCCTATCCTATCCTCTCTCTTATTTCCTTCTTTTCTCTTCCTCTTTTCATTTGTAAATAAACTTCCATAAAAGTCATTTTGACTTGAAGTTATTCTTTAATTGGGGATTGATAATTATTCAATTCCCTGGTGAACAAACCTTTTAATATTTACCCAACCAAAACCCCTTGTTCACCCCATATATATATGTATATATATATATATATACATATATATGTTAGGGGACAATTTGGGCATAACTCAGAATTAGAATTTTGAGTTTATTTTTGTGTAATTTTATCCAGGAAAAACAGTAAGAACACAGAAAACTGTACTACCTCACAATAACTCGCAAGCTACAACCCTTTAGATACCTACTTCCACAAGCAAATTTCAGGAGTTAAAAAAAAATTAAGTACCATATTTATTGCAAATCTTCTGATGTGGTAGGGGTTATAGGTGGGAAAAGATTGGTCTTTACTCACACACTCCATGTTTCTCATCTTCAACTGTTGCAGAGACTGCCATCTCTCCATAGTTATTGATTTTGCCAACTTTTACCCCCATGTGAACATGGATGTAGGCCAAGCAGGAACCAGAAGTCATGGATGCCTCCATTATTTATTGTAGTAACTATGCATATCACAACCATTTAGCACATATAAAACTGCGCTACTCTTTTTATTAGATTCCTATCATTTTTTTTTTTTGTGTATCTGATGATGTTTTTTTGAGTATTGGGCTCTTAACCTTATTTTCCCATAGACGCTGTGGTGGTTCTTTTATTTTTCTCTGCGATTTTGTACAGCAAAGTGATCTTTAAGAATGCATAATAGCAAATTTGACAATATGGGTAAGAGAAGGTAATTTAAATTGCAAAAAATAGATCTCAATGCCTAGAACATACTTCTTGCCAGAAGAATGCTGAAGGCTCATTGCTTAGGAGATGCTGCTTTTCAGTACACCCATGCTGATGCATTGAAGAGACCTTGCTGATTCCTCTTAGAAACTAGAGGAAGAAGGATCTACTTCCTGATTTGACCCTAACAAGGAACTTTAGGATGGGTGTTCTAGACTTCAGATGTAATTCAGGAGAAATAATTCATAAGATAGTGCTGGCATGAGATAGATGCTCTTAACTGTCTCTCCTTCCTCTCTCTTGTTCTGGCACCTGTTTTCCAGACTACATAATGTCCCTCTGTAGGATTTCCACCCTTTTCCTTCCTTCCTTCCTTCTTTCCTTCCTTCCTTCCTTCCTTCC
>NW_025387827.1:0-4509 GCF_016433145.1 Gracilinanus agilis | reverse complement strand
CTCTCCCCCTCTCTGTCTCTCTCTCCCCCTCTCTGAAAACAGCTCTCTCCTCTCCCTGTGACTCCCCTGGGTCTTTCAGATTAAACCCTTCCAGTCCGTCCCGTCCATCCTCACACAACAGGTCCTTTGCCCTCCTGGTGTCCCTCCTTTGGTTTCCCTCCAGCCTGTTGCTGCCCTTCTCACACGGTGGTGGCACAACAGCCTTGTGGTCCCGCTGGGCTGGAAGGAAGCCTTTACCTCGGTTATGAGGAGCTTCAGGAAGTTGGCCTTATGCCGCAGAGGGTCGTGCACGAGGCCGTCACAGAAGGAGACGATCCCATGAGGGAAGTTGTGCTGCGCTAGCCAGGCCACCACCCGCTGCTTCTGCATGTCGGGCCGTCCTGTCACGTAGATGATGAGGTAGCCGAGGTCCTGCCAGTGTCTGTGGATGGAGTGGGAGGAGGAAGTGGAAGAAGCCTGTGGGCCCAGAGGATTCCACTCCTCAGGGCCACTTCCCTACACCCTGGGAGCGCTCCCTTGACCTTTCATAATGTTTGAAGAGTGTGAAGTCAGGAAGATCTGAGTTCAAATCCTGTCTCTGCCCTTATTAGCTCTTTGACCCTGAGCAAGTCATTATGAGCCTCAGTTTCCTCACCTGTAAAACAGGGGATCAAAAAAAACCTTCTAGTACCTATTTTATTAGGGGTATCAGGAGGATCAACTGAGATTATATATAGGTATCTGTAAACATCAAAGTCTTCTATAAATATCAGTTATTAGAATTAACTTTACCATTCAACTGGCACTTAAAGTGCTTTATGGGGTCGCTAGGCTGTTCAATAGATAGAAAGCCAGGCCTGGGAGATGCAAGGTCTTGGGTTCAAATATGGCCCCAGACACTTCCTGGTCAAGTCACTTAATCTCCAACTGCCCAGCCCTTACTGCTCTTCTGCCTTGGAACCAATCCTCAGTATTGATCCAAAGAAAGATGATAAGGGTTTTTATTTTTAAAAATTAAAAAAAGTGCTTTATCTGCTTAATTTTTTTAGAAAATATCTTCACATTTTTTATTTTTATATTATATTTAAATCATTTTTCTTAATATCTTCCCCCAAAATGTGTTCATCTAAACTTGAATATTCTTTTTTAAAATTGTTAATTAAGGGGGCAGCTGGGTAGCTCAGTGGATTGAGAGTCAGGCCTAGAGATGGGAGGTCCTAGGTTCAAATCTGGCCTCAGATACTTCCCAGCTGTGTGACCCTGGGCAAGTCACTTGACCCCCATTGCCTACCCTCACCACTCTTCCACCTATAAGTCAATACACAGAAGTTAAGGGTTTAAAATAAAAAAAATTATAAATAAAATTGTTAATTAAGAATATTTTTCCAAGGTTACACGATTCATGTTCTTTCCCTCCCCTTTTACATTCTTCACATTGCTACACAAACGTCAGTTGCTATTACTACTAATGCTTTTTGACACCTATATCAGAGCTGTGAGTTGCTTTGGCCACATATGTTCCTGCTATGGGTGCCTTTGATCCCTGTGAACTTTGCGATGACTGAGGAAGGATGTTGAGACCTTGCTGATCTGCAGTGGTGAGCTGCCTTAGTTCTCTGTATTCTCTACTACTATGCTTCACTTCCACTGTATTTTAAATTAATGTCCACTCTTCCTTGTCCCGTAGGCTCTCGGTATGTCTATGGAAGAATATGCTATGGGATATGGGCATTTAAGCAAATACGATATTTAAAAAACTAATTGTATCTCCTGGCTGATTATTAAGGAAATGCACAATGGTGGGGGCTCATGAGCTTTAGTCATCCGAAGGGTTATACCAAGAACCTACAGCAGCAGCCAACCCTCTGGGAGTTGATTAGTGCCCCAGGAGTTGATGGAGTAAACCTGGAACTGAGGCGATGTATTATTGAACTTTGTGCATTAGAAAATGAGCTTTTTGAGAGCAGACAACCCCAACCTGGAAACCTCTCATTTATTCAGCCACTCAGTAAGCACTGATTCAGGGCCTACTTTATGCCAGACACTCTGCTAGGCTCTAGCGAAGAGGAGATCCCAATCACCTCCGGAAGTGTGCATTCATTTGGGAAGAAACAATATGTATACTGGTGAATAAATGTAAAACGTATGAAAAATAAATCCCCCAAAACCGACATTATTTTTTTTTTTTTAGACCCTTGTACTTCGGTGTATTGTCTCATAGGTGGAAGATTGGTAAGGGTGGGCAATGGGGGTCAAGTGACTTGCCCAGGGTCACACAGCTAGGAAGTGTCTGAGGTCAAATTTGAACCTAGGACCTCCTGTCTCTAGGCCTGGCTCTCACTCCACTGAGCTACCCAGCTGCCCCCCAAAACCGACATTATTAACAAGGTTAAAGGGGAGAGGATCAGGGATTAGGCCTAGAGCTCCGATTTCAGTGGCAGAAGGAACGGCAGAATGAGGAAACTCTCTCCAACGCACGTTGGCAATTTTTTGGCAGACTGCAGTCCTAGAGAGACGTCGGAGAACCTGGACGGGTTAAGCGCCTGGAGGCACACGGACAGTAGAGGTCTTCCCCGCCAGGCCTTCTTAGCTCCAAAGCCATCCTGGCCCCAATATGACAAGTAATACTCCGCCACGTAGAGCCCTGGACTAGAGAACTAGCCCTGGCTTTGAGTTCAAACCCGATCTCAGACATTTACTAGCTGTGTGATCCTGGACAATCCACTTAACCTCTGCCTACCTCAGTTTCTGCATTCTGTAAAATGGGGAAAATAATAGCACCTGCCTCCCAGGGTTGTTGTGGGGTCCGAAGGGAACTATATTTCTAAATCATATATAATAATCATATTTATACATAAAATTTAGTCATAAATAAATGAAATAATCACATTTATACAAATGTGTTGCAAACTTCTAGCACTATATAAAAGGTCTTAAAGCGTTATAATGTTTGCTATTATTCTATTTATATATAGTTTATAAATAATTTTTACAAATAATTTTCACAACCACCTTATGAGGGAAGGAGGCCACTTATTCTGCTTTTTAAATGAAGAATGTGAGGGGCCTCAGGGCGACGTAACTGGATGTTCCTAATCTCCATCAAGGTGGTCCTTTTCTGACCTGGTCCTCCTTACCACTCTCCATGTTCCTGAAGCATGGGACGCCATGGACCACCCTCTTGCAAACTCTCCAGGGTTCTGGGTAGTTTCTCTCTCTGTGTCTCTGTCTCCTCTCCTTGTCTGTCTGTCTGTCTCTCCCTCTGTGTGTCTCTGTCTCCCTCCCCGCTGTCTCTCTTGTTCTGTCTGTCTCTCTCCCCCCTCCCTCTCTCTCTGTCTCTTTCTCTCTCCTTCTCTGTCTCTCTCTTGTTCTGTCTCTCTGTCTCCCTCCCCCCCTTCTCTCTCTCTCTCTCTCTCTCTCTCTCTCTCTCTCTCTCTCTCTCTNTCCCCCCCTTCTCTCTCTCTCTCTCTCTCTCTCTCTCTCTCTCTCTCTCTCTCTCTCAAAGCCTTTACTTTTTTGTCATAGTAACAACTCTTGGACAGAAGGGCAGGGCTAGGCAATGGGGGTCAAGTGACTTGCCCAGGGTCACACAGCTGGGAAGTGTCTGAGGCCACATTTGAACCCAGGACCTCCCGTCTCTAGGCCTGGCTCTCCATCCACCGAGCCACCCAGCTGCCCCCTCTCTCTTATTTCCTATTGCTCACATCCCACTAGTTCCCAGGTCTCCTATCTCTACACCAAAGGGCCACCACCCTAGTTCAGACCCTCATCACCTCTCCTGCAATACTGCCATGATTTCTTCACTGGTCTCTGCCTCCAGACTGTCCTCACTGTGATCCATTCTCCACTGAGCTGTGTAATCCCTTTCTTCTAATTTCACTGTGGGCTGGTATAGCTTTACACATCTCTATGGCAAAAGGACCTCCAGGTCCCCAGTTAAATTAGCAAAAAGAGATTAAAAATTCCCTTTTACAATTGCCAAAGCTAATTTCCCCAAAGATCATGTCTTCTGCTGAATAAACACCGATGGCTCCCTACTACCACCCAAATCAAACAGAAAGACCTCTGTTTGGCATCTTGGTGTACAGCAGAGGATAGTGGGTAGAAAACTGGGCTCAGAGCCATAAAGATCTGAGTTTGAGTGCTGCCGCGGATACATGGGGACCGTTTGATCCTGGCCGAGTCATTCGTGAGACTCGCTCTGACGCTAATTCTAGGGCAGCTGCAGCCTGCCTGTGTGGAGGGAGTGTCCTTATCTGGGTTTCCCAAAGCAAAGACACCCTAAGTCCAGACTCTCCCTCTTTGCCTTCCGTCTTTTTTCTGCCAGTGGACGATGAAGGACAAGCTGTTGTGTCTGAATATTTGAGTCACAAACTCAAAAGCTCTGCCGCTGCGGAAGCTCAAGCTGGAAGCTTAAACGCACAGAATCTGTAAAGATGGTAGGAAGAGCGGCGCAGCCGTGACTTGGGGGGGCTCAGCTCTGAAGTGACGGGCTGGGAGGAGGGGAGAAGGCAGGAGGGGGGGAGAAGG
>NW_025387826.1:0-1980 GCF_016433145.1 Gracilinanus agilis | reverse complement strand
ATATATATACATGCATATATATAAATATAAAATATGGCCTTTATAGAATATTACTTGAAGAAAGTATTACCTGCAACTCACCCCCCCACACACACACACACAGTAAGTGATTTGAGTCAACTAACTCTCTGATCAAGCTTCTTTCTCAAACCATAGCAGCCTTGGTAAATGCCAAATTCACAAGTCATTCTTAAACTCAGGATTTCCCATTCTGAAAGTACAAATTGGCAGGAAATGAATGATCTCTGTTCCAATGCTGTCAGTAATTCTCTCCCTCTGTTTTTGCCTTGACTTTCGCCTTGCCATGGCAAGGTCTAATAAGAAGTTGGAAGGTTCCTAAGAAGCCATCTTGCACAACCCATATATGAATAAGAATCCTCTTGACAATACAACCAATCACTTGGCCATTTGCTTGAAGACATGTTTTTACCTTCTTGATTCACTACTTCCTATGAGGCTAGAGATGAGTAACTTTATCTTAGCCTCTGTTTCCTCCCCTATAAAATGAAGAGGGTTAGGATTGATCATAGAATTTAAAAATGGAAAAGACAGCCAAGATCATCTAGGAACTTGCCCAAAGGAAAAGAAGTAAGTATTTATGTAGCATCAAGTACTGTTCTAATCACTTTACAAATATTATTTCTCAAAAACCTTGTAAGGTAGGCTCTATTAGTATCCATATTATACAGCTGAGGAAACTGGGGCAAATGGAGGTTAAGTTACTTGCCTAGGGTCACACAACTATTAAGCATTTGAAACCAGTTTCAAACCAGGTCTTCCTGACTCCAAGGGAGGGAATACAGACAGACACAAACATATATGTAAAAATATGTGTATATATACACACATATATATGCATTTTTATATTTAGCTTTAGAATGTACTATATTATTTTAATGAAGCAAATGTTCTTCAGCAATTATTCTTTGTTTAAGTGGATATCATAATTAGTTTCTATTTTCCCATGGGTCGACTTGTCCCGGAAGCACATTGGGTAGGAACTGAAATCTATCTTGGTGTTAAAAATTTATACCTAATCTCTATGAGCAGCTAGGAATTAACTATCTTATTCTTTTGGCTATACCTTTTCTGAAATGAATTCTACAAGAATAGGTTAAATATCTTTACCCTACAAAACCTAGTCAAATGGTATGCATAAGGTGAGTGCTCAGTGAATATTAAGTGATCAGGATGAAACATGAACTATATATGCCTAAAGATATATTTAATTTTATGATTCTAATAGTTTAAAATTTTCATGTGTGCATCTGTGTGCATACAATTATTTGCATACTGGGAGAGGCCCAGTCATATGTTTTTCCTTTAAATTCATTCATTCGCTTACCTATTCATTATGCCTTTTATAAGAATGCATCTATACCTTTAATACTACACTAGGCACTAGAAGGAAATTCAGGAAAAAAAGAAGACATAGGTCTTTATCCTCAGAGAACCTACAATCTAATAAAAGGATAAGACATGTTACAAAAATAGTAATAGTAGTTTGCCTTATATTAGTGTAAGGTTTCCAGTGTGCTTTTCTCACAATCACCTTGTACTCTAGGTTTTACTATCTCCATTTGACAAATTAAATGACTTGGTCATGATCATATAGCTAGTGGCTGTTTAAATATGAATAGAAAGAAAAATAAAATACATAAAAAGGATTCAAAGTGCTGTGAAAAAGGATGACTTCCAGTTGGGTCTGTCAGTGAAAGGTACATGAAATATGGGTGAGGTGTCAAGAAGTGTGTGTGTGTGTGTGTGTGTGTGTGTGTGTGTGTGTGTGTGTTTGGGAAAAGGATTGCATTTCAGATAGGACTACCTTGAATAAAGATTTGGTTGAAAGTAAGAAAGCTCAGTTTATTCATATCACCACTGTTGATATATATTATATTTATGTGTAAAAATAATATGTATATAAACACAAGCACACATATATATGGAGATATTTATACACAGATATATAGAGGTATATAT
>NW_025387825.1:597-4902 GCF_016433145.1 Gracilinanus agilis | reverse complement strand
TATATATATATATATATATAGAGAGAGAGAGAGAGAGAGAGAGAGAGAGAGAGAGAGAGAGAGAGATCCTGCCTCTATAAACCAGAGATTTTCTGAGTAGCCTAGGGTGATCATTGGATATAAAGAACGAAACAGATTGGAAGCACAGCTTGTTAGTTCAAAGTATTCTGAGGTATAATGGAGTCATAGGTTTATTATATATGAAGTTAAAGATCCCTTTCACCCAAAAGCACAAGGAAAGTTTCCCACAATTACACAGAGCTGTATTTTTACCATAGACAAAACAAAAGCCTGAGAAGCTTCAAGGTGTAGATAAAACCTATGCTAAACTATCAGCTATATTTGTTATCACCAAGCAAAGTCTGGGTACATTTTGGTAAGATGGAAAGCCCCTGAATTTCTCAGCCTTGATGGTACTAAACAACTTTTTTGAGACCCATTAGTTTACTTTAAATCTGGGCAAAGTGCCCCTGCTAAGGGTTTGGCCTTGGTTGTACCAGGCAGCTGCATTCCTGGCCAAAGGGGAAGAGTGTTAACCACTTTACTGTTTGTTTGCTGAGAGCTCAAAGCTTTTTCAGTAAGACTATATTGCTTTTTAAAGAAAGGTGTGAATTACAAAAAGGAGTCAAAAGAGGAATCTCAGAATTTTATCTTAGATAATCCAATCCAGCTTTACCCTGATAAGAGAAGTGGGTTCTACACATAGCTCTGCCAGGATGTTTTGACCTTTTGATGGGGTCCAGATAAAAATATCTATTCAAGATTCTAATTTCTCTTAATGGCTTCCCACAATACAACATGCATAATATTTATATAACATGGTATATAAAGTAAAGTAATTTCATCAAAGTTAGGAAGCATATGCTTTATTATCTCCATTTTACAGATGGGAAAACTAAGTTTCAGTTATGTTCATTGACTTATTCAAGGATACATAGCTCATAAATAAAGTAGGAACCAATTTTACACAAACTCAGCACACATGAATTTACATATATGTGATTGGTAATCAAAAAGATAAAGGCATAAAATTATTTAAAATAAAAATTTTAATTACATGCTAAATATATGCCATTTTCCTAGCAGTATAAAGTCTCATAGCAATTCTCCCCATCACATTCATTCTTGCTTTGAGAAGCATTAGTATGAGTTATTACACTGTTTTGTGCCAAACAGTGGATCCTGCATCAGTCCTTATCTGGAGTTCTCACTCATAACAAATCGTGTCCAGGGTGGAATAGTGCTTCTCTTCATTTCATTAATGCTATTTAGTTATTAATAATGGCCTCAAATACAACACCCATTCCTATTGAAAATACCAGAAAGTATAGAAGTAAAAGGGCCTTTTTTTAAAATAATAAGTACTATTTATTTAAAACCATCGGCAAGTATCATCTGCAATGGAGATAAGTTAGAAGCCTTCTCAATAAGATCAGGAGTGAAGCAGGGAAGCCCATTATCACCTCTTTATTATTTAATATTGTATTAGAATTACTAGCAATAGTAATTAGAGAAGAAAAAAGAAATTGAAGGAATTAAAGAAGGAAATGAGGAAACTAAACTATCACTCTTTGCAGATGATAAGATAGTATATTTAGAGAATCCTAGAAAATCAACTAAAAAGCTGGTGGACATAATCAAGAACTTTAGCAAAGTTGCAGGATACAAAATAAACCCACATAAAACATCAGCATTTCTATATATTTCCAACAAAACTCAGCAGCAAGAGTTAGAAAGAGAAACTCCATTTAAAATCACAATATAAAATCTTTTGGAATCTCTCTGCAAGGACAAACACAGGAATTATATGAACACAATTACAAAACACTTTCCACATAAAAACTAGATTTAAACAACTGGAAAAAACATTTGCTTATGGGTAGGATGAGATAATATAATAAAAAATGACAATCCTGCATAAATTAATTTACTTATTCAATACCATACCTATCAAACTACCAAATAACTATTTTAGAGAATTAAAAAAATAAAAAATTCATCTGAAAGAACAAAAGATCAAGAATATCAAGGGAACTAATGGAAAAAAATTTGAAGGATGGTAGCCTAATAGTACCAGATCTTAAAGTGTATTATAAAGCAATGATCATCAAAACAATCTCATACTAGATAAGAGATAGAAGGGTGGTTCAATGGAATAGACTAAGGGAAGTAGTCTCAGCATTCTTGTGTTCAATAAACCTGAAGATTCCAGCTTTAGGGATAAGAACACAATATTTGGCAAAATCTGCTGGGAAAATTGGAAAACAGTATGGCAAAAATTAGGTTTAGATCAATATCTCACGACTATCCCAATATAAGTTCAAATGGGTAAATAATTTAAATATAAAGAGTGATATTATTAATAAATTAGGTTAACATGAAATAGTATACCTGCCAGATCTATGGGGAAGGGAAGAATTTAAGAGCAAGTAAGAAATAGAGAACATTAGAAGACATAAAATGAATAATTTTGATTATATTAAATTAAAAAGGTTTTGTACAAACAAAACCTATGCAAACAAAATTAGAAGGGAAGCAACAAACTGGGGGGAGGAGGAATTTATAACAAAATTCTTTGGCAAATGTCATATCTCTCAAATATACAAGATACTAAGACAAAATTATAAGAAATCAGTCATTCCCCAATTGATAAACGGTCAGGGGATATGAATAGGCAGTTTTCACATGAAGAAATAAAAACTATCAATAATCACATTAAAAAGTTCTAAATCCCTCCTGATTAGAGAAATGCACATGAAAGCAACTCTGAAGTACCACCACACATTTAGCAGAGTGGCTAATATGACAGTAAAGGAAAATAATAAATGTTGGAGGTGATACGGCAAAATTGGGACATTAATGCATTGTTGGTGGAGTTGTGAATTAATCTAACTATTCTGGAAGGCAATTTAGAATTATGCCCAAAGGGCTATAAAAGAATGCATAGCTTTTGAACCAGTAATACCACTGCCAGGTTGGTATCCCAAAGAGAAAAAATGGGAAAGGACCTCTTTGTAAAAAAAAATATATTTATACCTGTTGCTTTTGTTTTGGCAAAGAATTGGAAAATAAAAGGATGTCCCTCATTTGGAGAATGGCTGAAAAAATTGTGGTATATGCTGATGATGGATCATATTTTGCTTGACTTCTATAAAAACTGGAAAGACCTACACGAACTGATACAGAGTGAAATTAGCAAAACCAGGAGAACACTGTACATAGTAATTGAAACACTGGGATGATCAAATGTGATTGACTCTGCTACTAAAAGCAATGGTATGATCCAAGACAATGCTGATGGACTTGTGAGAAAGAATGCTATCTACATCTGGAGAAAGAACTGTAAAAGCAGAAATCCAGAAGAAAACATAATTTATCACTTGTTTATATGGATATATAATCTGAGGTTTAGTTTTTTTAAAAATTACTCTATTACAAAAATGAAATGGTACTGGCTAAGAGATAGAGAGGAGGATCAATGGAATAGACTGGGGATAAATGACATCAGCAAGACAGTGTATGATAAACCCAAAGAGCCCGACTTTTGGGACATGAATCCACTATTTGACAAAAACTGCTGGGAAATTTGGAAAACAATATGGGAGAGATTAGGTCTAGATCAACATCTCACACCCTATACCAAGATAAATTCAGAATGGGTGAACGACTTGAATATAAAGAGGGAAACTATAAACATGTTAAGTGAACACAGAATAGTTTACTTGTCAGATCTCTGGGAAAGGAAAGACTTTAAAACCAAGCAAGAGTTAGAGAAAATTACAAAATGTAAATTAAATGGTTTTGATTATATTAAACTAAAAAGTTTCTGTACAAACAAAAACAATGTAGTCAAAATCAGAAGGGAAACAACAAATTGGGAAAAAATCTTTATAACGAAAAACTCTGACGGGGTCTAATCACTCAAATATACAAGGAGTTAAAGCAATTGTATAAAACATCAAGCCATTCCCCAATTGATAAATGGGCAAGAGACATGAATAGGCAATTTTCAGGTAAAGAAATCAAAAGTATCAATAAGCACATGAGAAAGTGTTCCAAATCTCTAATAATCAGAGAAATGCAAATCAAAACAACTCTGAGGTATCACCTCACACCTAGCAGATTGGCTAAAATGAAAGAAGGGGAGAGTAATGAATGCTGGAGGGGATGTGGCAAAATTGGGACATTAATGCATTGCTGGTGGAGCTGTGAACTGATCCAACCATTCTGGCTGGCAATTTGGAATCATGCTCAAAGGGCTATAAAAGAATGCCTGCCCTTTGACCCAGCCATACCATTGCTGGG
>NW_025387825.1:0-497 GCF_016433145.1 Gracilinanus agilis | reverse complement strand
GCGCTTTTTGTGGTGGCAACAAATTGGAAAAGGAGGGGATGTCCTTCAATTGGGGAATGGCTGAACAAACTGTGGTATATGCGGGTGATGGAATACTATTGTGCTAAAAGGAATAACAAACTGGAGAAGTTCCAGGCGAACTGGAGAGACCTCCGGGAACTGATGCAGAGTGAAAGGAGCAGAGCCAGAAGAACTCTATACACAGAGACTGATATACTGTGGTAAAATTGAATGTAATGGACCTCTGAACCAGCAGCAATGCAATGACCCAGGACAATTCTGAGGGATTTATGGTAAAGATACTGCCCACATTCAGAGGAGGGACTGCAGGAGAGGAAACATATAAGAAAAACAACTGCTTGAACGCATGGGTTGGGGTGGACATGATTGGGGATGTGGACTCAAAACTACCACACCAATGCAACTACCAACAATTTGGAAATTGGTCTTGATCAAGGACACATGACAAAACTAGTGGAAATGCGCATGGGTGGGGG
>NW_025387824.1:0-9511 GCF_016433145.1 Gracilinanus agilis | reverse complement strand
TTCCCTCTTCATCGCCCATCTCCAGCGTTGGGCCCTTCCACCACCTCTTCTGTCTAACTGTGGCGCCTCCCGTTAGCCGGCCCTGCTCATCCCCTTCTCGCAGCTCTGCTCTGGCCCTTCTTCGCCTCCTCCTCTCCCTGGGCCTCTCCTCTCTCCTTTTCCTCTGCCTCGGTCTCTCCCTCGGGCTGCCGGGCCTGTCTCTAGCACTCCCTCCCTTCTTTGTCTCTGCTGGATCTCACTGGGCTGGGCTCTGGGGGAGAGGGCCGGCCGCGGTCCTGCCTTCATGGAGCTCCCCCGCTAGTGGCACACAGGCCAAGCCGAGACAATGGTAGCCTCCCACGGCCGAGCGCTCGGCGACTTCCCAGGGGATTTCCGTCCTCGGTTGACATGCCTGGGATCTGGGGCGGAGGGGCTGTGGGGCTCCTTCTGGGGGGTCAAAGGCAGCAATCCCTGGGCACCCGGGGACACAGACAGTCGCTCGCTTTCTCCTCCAACTATGTATAAGGTAGTCTGGAGTCAGGAGGCCTGGGTTCAAACAATAACTACCTGTGTGACCCTGGGCAAATCACTTCACCTCTGTTTGCCTCAGGTTGCTCATGGGCAAATTGGGCTAATAATAATACCTACCTCCCTGGACTGTAAAGTGTTTAGCAGGATGCCTGGTGCCTGCTGAACACTATGGAAATGCTGCTCTCATTATTACTAAACCTATTCCTGCCTCCATTTCCTCATCTGTAAAATGGGCTAATATTAGGCTCTATTTCCCAGGGCTATGAGGACCCAACGAAATCATATTTCTTTTTTTTTTTAGTTTATTTACTTAATTAATTTAGAATATTTTTCCATGGTTACATGATTCATGTTCTTTCCCTCCCCTCCTCCCACCCCCCTCCCAAAACCAAGGAGCAGTTCCACTGGATTGATCAAGACCTACTTCCATATTATTAATATTTGCACTAGGGTGGTAGTTCAGAGTCTACATCCCCAATCATGTCCCCGTTGACCCATGTGATCAAGCAGTGGTTTTTCTTCTGTATTTTTGCTCCCACGGTTCTTTCTCTGCATGTGAATAGCTCCGTTGTATTGTTACTAGTAGCAAAGTCAGTTACATTCGATTGTGCTACAATGTATCCGTCTCTGTGTACAATGTTCTCCTGGTTCTGCTCCTTTCACTCTGCATCCGTTCCTGGAGGTCTCTCCAGTTCGCCTGGAACTCCTCCAGTTTATTATTCCTTTCAGCATTATTATTCCATCACCAGCAGATACCACAATTTGGTCAGCTATTCCCCAATCGAAGGGCATCCCCTCATTTTCCAATTTTTTGCCACCACAAATCAAAATCGTATTTCTAAAAGGCTTCACCTAACATCTGGCCTGTAACAAATGAACAGAGTAGGTGCTGGGATGCTGTTCTCCGGGCTACATTGGACTTTGGTTCACATCCCCAATTTCATCAGGATATAGGTGCCAGGCTCCACTTGTTCCTTCCTTGGCCAGGACAAATAGCTGGTAACTGGAAGGTTTCTGTGTGGCTCCCCTTGTCAGAGTAGAAGTAATAGGCATCAGGCTTCTCCTCTTTGATCCTTAACTAGGGCCTGGTCTGAGTGCTGGGGTGTAGGTGCCTGGACCCAGCTCTGCCCTTGTCCTTTCCAGGAGGAAGGGGGAATATGTCCCTCCATCCTTCCACAGCCAGGGACAGTTTGGTTCCTCTCATCAGGAAATCAGTAATTGGCTCCTTGTCAGGTCATAGGATTATGGAAGTAACGCAGGAAGGGACCTTGAGGGTCACCTAGTCCAAACTCCTCATTTTACGGATAAGAAAACTGAACCCCAGAAAGGGGAAGAGACTTGGCCAAGGTCATACAGGAAATAGAAGTTTTCAAAACTGGGTCTTTAGATTCCAAATCTAAGGAACCTCATAACAGGAAAGAAGCAAGGTGTTCTGTGAGAAAGAATGTTGCATTTGGGGGCCAGATAGGTGGCTCAGTGGATAGAGAAATAGGCCTGGAAATGAGAGGTCCTGGGTTCAAATCTGGTCTCAAACATATCCTGGCTGTGAGACTCTGGGCAGTCACTTAACCCCTATTGCCTAGCCCTTACTACTTTTCTTCCTTGGAATCAATATGCAGTGTCGATTTTAAACCAAAAAGTAAGGATTAAAAACAAAGAAACAAACAATGTTGCATTTGGAGCCAGGCAAGATCCTAATTCAAATCCTGCCTCTGAGAATAGCTGGGTAAATCATGATGAAATCATTGAATTTCTCTAAGCCTCAGTCCTCTCATCTGCAAAATGGGAAGAAAAATTGTATCTCTTTCACAGGGTTATTGTGAGGATTGATGGAGTGAATGGATGTAAAAGGCTCTGCAAACCCATTAAATAAAAAAGAGCTCTATGTCAGCATTAGTTGCTGTCAGAGCTGGCTGATCATAGCTCCTTGTTTCAGAGTGGGGGGTCACTGACATGCCAATGCTCTGCTCAGAAATCTTCATCATCTCCCTATTGCCTAGGGAAGGATGCTGTTGAATGGTTTGTTTTCATTGATATCTCTTGTTTTTCCATTACCCTTATTTTCAAATATCAATATTGCCATCTCTGCCCCTACTCCTCCTACCCAGGGAGCCATCTCCTGTAGCAAAAAAAGAAGAAAAACCCACTGCAGCAACACTACCCGACTCATCACCCAAACCTGACAACATAGGCATCTTTCACACCCAGAGACCCCCATTCTTGCAAGGAAGGTGGAAGGGGCATTTTCTTCTCTGTTTTGGGGGTCAAGTTTGGTCATCATAATTACACGGTGCTCAGCATCAGGGTTTTCTGCGGTGGTTGTTCTTCCATGAATGTTGTTGAAATGACTTGCGTGTATTGTTTTCCTAATTCTGTTTGATTCACTCTGCATCAGTTCATTAGAATTAAAATGTAGTTGCGTGGCCCTGAAAGGCAAAACTGGGACATTTGTGCAAGTTGGAGGAAACCAGATTTTGCCTAGATTTAAGGAAAACTCCCCAGCAATTTGAGCTGTACAGACAGAAGCATCAAGGCCTAGTGAGTGGGTTCAAGGGCTGCACTTGGAGCTAGGAAGATAGAGGTTCATTTAGGTGTGTGACCAGGGGCAAGTCATCTCACATCTCTGGCCCCCAATTTCCTCCTCTTTAGAATGGGGATCAGAATGTCTAAAGTACCTTCCTGGGCAGGGCTGTGAGGCTCCTATGAGGGTCTCTGAGACAGAATATAGGATATGACTTCCTGATAGGGTCTTTGGGCAGCTCATGATCCACATTTCCCTCCTTTCCCCCCCTCACATCATTCACAGAAGTTCATGGCTGGAAGGAGGCTCAAAGACTTTCCAAGTAGAACTTCTTAACATTTTGGGGTCACAGACCCCTTCAGGCAATCTGGGGTCCCTTCTCGGAACCCTGGCTTTAAACACATAACTGAAACACACAGGCTTACGAAGGGCACCAATTCTATTAAAATAAAGCTGCATTTTTCATGATTCAAATGGGTTTCCTGAGATCTAAGTCTCAAAGGGTTCCTGGAAGCCCAGGTTAGGAGCTTCTGCTCTGGCCCCGGCACCTCTTCTGACAGCGGGGGAAGCCTGAGGTGAAGCTGGGAGGGTCTGCCCCATCTGGGCCTCCTGGCCATGCCCACTGCTCCCTGCCCCCTGCTAGGCCCAGGTGGAGGCAGGTGTCAGGCAGAGCCCCGGTCCTCAGCGTGTGTGTGTGTGTCAGGAGGCACGGGTTGTGTTATCATCCCCCTGCTCAGGATGGGGGGGGGACTGACTGACTCCAGGTGCTCACCTGTGACCTCTCTTTCCTCTGCACTCCTCTGCCCCCAGCCTTGGCCCTTCTCTGTGCCACCACCACCCCCCCCCGCTGGGTCAAGGTAACCCTAAAGGGAGGTAGTTCTCTCCGAGGTGGGTCTGCAGACCCCTGATGGCGGAGAGGATCTGCCAGGCTCTGGGGTTGCCACTGGGGTGTTTGGAGAAAGGCAGGCAGCCAGTTCCTTCTCCCCTCACACCCCCTTGTTGCCTAGTAACCTGCTCGAGACTGTTGTCATGGCAGTTGGAGACAGGAGGAAGTTGGGAGGGGGCTGTGTTGCTGCCCTAGGAAATGGAGGGGGGTGGGAATGTTGGGGCTCGCTCACCCCCACCCCCTGGGGAGAGCAGGGAGGGAAGGGCCTGCTGGGCTGCTCCAGGTTGGGAGAGGAGGAGGAAAGAGCCGAGCCCTGGGGGGGGCCACACCAGGCCCCATCTGGGCTATTGGGTCTCCGTGGGGCCTCGTATAGGCAAGGGCACTGAGCCCGGGAGGAGGGCAGAGTCCAGGCCCTTGGGAAACGGCTGCGGGAGCCGGGCTGAGGACGGGCCCCAGAGGAGGGAGCGCTTTCTGTCCGTCCCAGGAGGTGGACCGAGGAACAATCGCAGAGTTTGACTGGATTTACAAGAGAACTTCATCACCAGCCTGGAAGCCTCAAGTGCTCCCCACGGCCCAGCCACCAGGCGGAGGCCAAGGATGGTCCCGGCCTGGAGGAGCTGCGGGCAGTGGGGGAGAGCCAGCAAGGAAGGACATCCGAGTTGCCGTCTCCAAGACAAAGCGGGATCGTGAACAGAGAGAAGCCACCAGAGTTAAGCGGGTTCAAGGCCTCCTACAGAAGGGGAGGCTGGCCGGGAGCCAGACCGAAGGAGAGAGCAGCGCGGCTGAGCCATGGAGGGTCTCCAGGCTGGGTCTGGACATGGGAGGGGTCTCCTGGGGTCCGCGGCCCCCCTGACGGCAGCCAGTGCGCAGGGAGGCTTTGGAGAGAGGTGAGGGCTGGATAAATAGATTGGAGAATCCTGGGCAGAGATGCCGACTGAATCTCGGGGCGCCGATGAGACCACCAAGAAGAGAGCAGGCCAGAGCCCTGGGGGACCCCACGGGGGGGGAGGGGCTCTCCCCCTTCTCGCTCCTCGGCCGGGTCCGGGCAGGGACGTCAGGCAGCGGTCCCTGTCGCCATCCTCAGCAAAGGAGCCGGAGAAGCAGCAGTCAGCCAAGGAGGAGGAGAGGCTGCAGGAACTCAAGGATGCAGCCTGGAAAGAAGCCGCTCGGCTGGCGATTTGTCGCCAAGGCTGCCCCAAACTGGAATGGGTGCCCTTGGCGGGTAGTGAGCTCCCCATCACGTCACGGTTGGATTGCCTCTTGCGGGGAGCACTGCGGATGGGAGGATGTTCCTGCGCTGATTCAGGTGGAACTAGAGGGAGTGAGGTGAGGGGGCTGCCAGCGGCTGGGGGCTCAGGGACGTGGCCACGGAGAGGCTCAGGCCACGGGCTGTGGCCGTTCCGAGATGTGAACAGAGGGCCGAGGCGCGGCCGTACGAAGGGCTCCGGCCACACCTTGGGCCTTAGGGCCGCAGAGGAGCACCAGAGATGGGGGCTGGATGCACGCCTTTGGAGGAGGCCATCAGGGCCCTACGGGAGCGGCTCTCTGGGGCCTGTGGGGGGCCTTGGCCAGGGGGAAGGCCCCGTGGCTCTGGGGAGAGGGGAGCGGGCGACTGCCAGGGTGGGTGATGGGGGAGTCAGCGGCTCAGTGGACAGAGAGCCAGGGCCTGCGTTCCAGGCTGGCCTCAGATCTTTCCTAGCTGTGAGATCCTAGGCAAGTCATTGTCCAGCCCTTCTGCCGGGGAAACGACACACTGTACTGATTCTGTGGTGGAGAGTCGGGGCTGAAAAGGAAAAGCGTGTGGGAGTGCCTGAGTGAATGTGTGTGAGTATGTGAGAGATCTGAGACAGAGACACAGAGAGACACAGAGAGACACAGAGAGACAGAGAGAGACAGAGAGAGAGTCAGAGACAGAGAGAGAGAGACAGGGAGGGAGGGAAACAGAGAGACAGAGAGAAACAGACAGACAGAGACACAGACAGAGGTACAGAGTCAGAGACAGAGAGACACAGAGAGACAGAGACAGAGACAGGGGAGAGGCAGGATGGAAGGCTCAGGGCCCCGAGGCCTCTGTCCCAGCCTGTGGGGCAGCCTGGAGGGGGCCAGATGGGGTTCCCCGGGACTCAAGCTGAGGGGAGCACCCCGCATCGTGTCCGGGTCGGGGAGCGGTTCAGGAGGCCAGGGGAAGGCTGGGAAGGGGCCGAGGCGGGCACAGAGGGCAGCAGCCCAGGCTCTGCCCAGTTCCCAGAGGAGGACCAGAGGGGTGAAGGACCTGCCGCAGCGGCCTGGCTGGGCCGGAGGCGGCCTGGGCCCTGCTGGCCGCCCAGATGTCCTGAGATGGCAGAGAGTCTGGGCCAGGCGGAGGGTTCCGTGGAGGTCCAGCTGTGCTCTGCCCCCTCCCTCACCCCCTCCCGGCCCTTCTCCCAACCCTGGCCCTGCGCACCTCCCAGAGAGGCTTGTTCTGCCCGAGGCGGAAGGAGATGCCCCAAGGAGGCTCTTCCCGCCGTTCTAAGTTTGGCCGGGTTCTAGAGGCTCCCGTCGGGCAGGCATTTCCTCAGGCCCAGATCCCTTCCACAATGGCGCCGGCCTGGGGGCTCTTCCATCTCCGCCGAACGGGGTTCTGTGTTCTGAGATGGGCCCAGGCCCGTTTTCGAAGAGGCTCGAGACTTCTGGTCTGAATCTGCCGGACGTTCTGGGCCAGTTTTCGCCTGGCGCCGTGCAGCTTCCAGGGAAGGGCTCTTCTAGGTCGGACTTCCCGTCCTCCTCCGCTCTGGAATCCGGCCCGTCCATCTGGGATAGGCTCCATTCTGGGTTCTAGGTTCCCTTTCCATTGTGCATTCCAGTTTTCGCCTTATCGGGTTCCAAGCTCCTTCGCGCTCTGACGTTCTAGGCTTCGAGGTACTCCGGGGGCCTTTCTAGCTTTGCCACTCGCTGATTTTAAATTCGGCCTCTCGAGGTTCTGCGTTCTCCCGGCTCCGGCTCTGTTGGCTTCTAGAGCCCTCTCAAGCGTCCTTCCTGAAGTTCGTGGGTCATTGTTATGTCTGAGGTTTGGGGTTCAGAAGGGATCCCCAAACCTGCCGCTCTAGCACCGGGAAGGCCGATGGCCCGGGAAGGGAAGAACCAGAGACTCGGGGGGCCTGCCGGGCCGTGGGGGGCGCCAAGAACAGAAGGACAGCCCAGCCTGTTCTACCGCATGAAAGAGAATCGGAGAAGATCAGGCTCTTCCAGGAGGAGGCCCGAGCCAGATTGCATATGGCAGCCAACACCCGCGAAGAGCCTCCTGCAGGAAAGGAAGGAAGCAAAAGGCAGCGGCTGCCCTCAAGGAGTTGACAGTCTGGGGGGGCAGAAGAGCATCCAGATGGTGCCAAACAAGGCGCAGAAAGGAGAAAGAGCAGGGAATGAGCCCGGAAGGCTTCCTGGAAGAGGCGGGATTGTAGCTGGGACTTGGAGGGCCGGCGCCGGAGGTGAGAGAGGAGGACGTTCTGGAGGGCAGCCAGAGAGCGCCCAGGCCCAGAAGCCGGGAGAGAGCGCGTGGAGGAAGACTGCAGAGAGGGCCGGGAGGAGGCCGGGAGGAGGCCGGGAGGAGGCCGGGAGGAGGCCCTCGGTGCCATCCGGTGCTTGATCCCGGAGGGTCTGCAGCATCAGAGGGGCGCCACGCTGGGGCTCGGGGGGCTGGGAGGGGCCCGAGGGAGGACCGGGTTGCCCTCGACAATGGTGGGAAGCTGGAATGGGGAGGGGGCGGAGTTGGGGAAGAGACTCGAGGGCTGGTTTGGGCACCCCGAGCGGGTCTGGTGGGAGCCGTCCAGGAGGCCCCCTGAGAGGGAGGTCAGACGGGCCGAGGCCGTTGGTGACACCCCCAAGGGGAGGTGGCCTAGAGGCAGAGCAGGAAAGGGTGGCCTGAGGCTTCCCGGAGGCCGGCTGGAGGAGGAGGCTTTTGAAACGAGGACAGGGAGAGCTGGGGGGGCTCAGGACAGAACCTGGCTTCTGATCTAGCATCCCACCCTTGCCCGCGTGACCCTGGGCAAGTCACTTACTCCCATTCGCCTAGCCCTCCCCCTTCTGTCTTAGGAGGCCAAAGGGAGGCAGAAGGGGAAGGCCGCGGGTGTTTTCGGGCCCTCCGTGGCGGTCTCTGTTCTCCAGGGGTCCCTCCAGCTCTGACTTTTTAGGCAGCCACCCTGTGCCGGGCACAGTGCTAGCCAGCAGAGCCCCGGCCGCAGGGAGAGCCCAGTGGCGGGGCCTGCAGGGGTCCTCCAGCCCCGGCGGCCGCCCGTTTCCTGCTTTCTCGCTGTGGCTCGCTTTCCGCCATCCTCAGGCTTCCTGTCTGCTTCTCTGGAGCCCCAGCTGTGTGGGGGCTCTGCAGGGATCCTTCTGGCATCTCTGCCTTTCTCGGTGGGGCCCCTCCCTGCGACCCCCCTTGACTTGTGTGTGAGCCTGGGGGGGAGGGTGCTGGGGAGCCAAGGATGGCTGCCCGGGGGCCGGGGGCACTTGGGCCGTGTCTGGCAGAAGGGGGTGCTGCTCTGAGCAGTCAGAGGAAGGAAGGGGACTCAGGCAGGGTCACACGGCACGAGCCACCAAGCCCAGGCCGGGCCCTTCTTCCGTGTTGCCTCCAGGAGCTGGAGAACTTGGTCTCCGGGCTGCATTGGTTTCTGGGGAACAAGGGGGGGCCCTCGGGCTCTTCCACCCCGAGCCACAGACGGGGGGGGGCAGGGCCAGCAGAGGGGGGCACAGGCTGCCCAAAGCCTCTGGGCTTTGCAGTGGTCTACCTGAGGCGTGGACACATGCCAGGTGGGGGAGAGCTGGGGCTGGCTATAGGGTGGCCTATTGTGGGAGTATTCCCTGGAGGGTGTGTGTGTGTGTGTGTGTGTGTGTGTGTGACAGAAAGGCAGAGACAGAGACACAGAGAGAAACAGAGAGAGAGACAGAGACAGAAAAACAGAGACACAGAGACAGAGAAACAAAGACAGAGACAAAGACAGAAACAGAGACAGAGACAGAGAGACAGAAAAGCAGACCGGGAGACAGAGAAACGGACAGACAAAGAGAGAAACAGAGACAGAGAGAAAGTCAGAGACAAAGACAGAGAGAGAGAGACAGAGAGACAGACAGAGAGAGACAGAAAAACAGACAGGGAGACTGAGAGACAGAGATAGACAGAGAAACAAAGACAGAGAGTCAGAGACAAAGAGAGAGAAACAGAGACAGACAGAGACAAAGACAGAGACAGAGAGACAGAGTAGAGGCAGAGAAACAGACAGAGAAACAGAGACAGAGACAGCGAGAGACGAGGGGCAGACGGACCTGTTGGGTGTCCTGGCCAGGGCTAGAGAAGGACAGAGTGACTTGCCGGGGTGGGGTGGGGGGGCCGGGAACAGGGATCTTTCCCGTCTCTAGCCGGAATGGGGGTCGATACCAGCACTTAGGAGAGGCTCCCCACAGGGGAGGGCGATTGACTTTGTGACCGCAGCAGGCTCGCAGGCTGGCCCCCCTGAGCCCACTTAGTCACGCGCCTCATTTACAGATGAGAAAACTGAGGCCCCGGCGGGGCCTCTCTGGGGGCAGGGCGGGCTCGCCAAGGTCTGGAGAATGTCGCGGGG
>NW_025387823.1:0-4948 GCF_016433145.1 Gracilinanus agilis | reverse complement strand
TAAATATATATATATGGTGATGTATAATAAAATATAATTATAATAAATATGGTTATTCAAGAGAAACAAATTTTCTTAAAGACCTGGAGGAATTCCATGTGAACTGGAAAGACCTCCAGGAAGTGATGTAGATTGAAAGGAGCAGAACCAGGAAAACATTGTACACTGTGGTACAATCAAACATAATGGACTTCTCTACTAGCAACAATGCAAGGATCCAAAGCAAGGCTGAGGGACTTATGAGAAAGAAAACTAGCCACATTCAGAGGAAGAACTGTGGGAGGAGAAACACAGAAGAAAAACAACTGTTTGAACACATGGGCTGATGGGGATATTATTGAGGATGTAGACACTAAATGATAACTCTAGTCCAACTATCAATAATATGGAATTAGGTCTTGATCAATGATGCATATAAAACCCAGTGGAATTGTGCATCGGCTAAGGGGGGGTTAGAAGGGTTTGGGGGAGAGGGAAAGAACATGAAACATGTAACTATGGGAAAATACTAAAAATAAAATATTTTAAAAAGAGAAACAAATTCTCACATTATCTATGTCTAAAAAGCTAGGTCTCATTTTTTCCCTTCCTTCCTACCTCCCCCCTTCCCCAAGAAGGAAGATAATATGATCTAGATTGTATATATATTATAAAATAATACATCTTTCCCTTTTCATCATTTTGTAAAACAAGAGGCATATTGCTTACACTAGAGAGAAAATTCATGGAGGAAATAAAGTGAAGAAAAGCATGCTTCAATCTGCTTTTAGACTCCATCTCTTCCTTGATGAGCATGGATATCCTTTTTCATCATGAGTCAGTCCCTTGGACTTGTCCTGGATCCTTGCCTTATTGATAATAGTTAAGTCATTCATAGCTGATCATGACACATTATTGTTATTACTGTGTACAGTGTTATCCTGGCTCTGCTTATTCCACTTTGCATCACTTCATATAAATGTTCCAGGTTTTTTTTCTCTCTCTGTGTGTGTGTGTGTGTGTGTGTGTGTGTGTGTGGCATGTGTGTGATCATATTTGTCATTTCTTATGGCACCATCATATTCCATTACAATCACATACCAACACTTGTTCAGCCCTTCCCCAATGGATGGACATCCTTTCGTTTTCTAGTTCTTTGCTCGAAGAACACAAAAAGAGCTGTTCTAAATATTAGCTTTTACAAAGGTTGTTTATAGAAACACTGCAGCAGGAAGTGAAATATAAAAAAAAATTCTCCCTGAACCAGGACGTTCTGTGCCCTCTCTAGCTTAGTTCCTGGGGAGAGTGTGTGCCAACAAAGTGATAGCTACAAAGCATTCCTCCTACTAAGTTCCTTTCTGCTCGTAGCAGAGCTAATGGACAAGTTGCTCCTTTGCTTGCAGGAGTCAGTGTCTCCATAGATAGGTTTACCCACTGCCAAGCTGGGTCAGGGAGGTCCTGCCACAGGGATGTAGCTCACAGGGCATGGCTGCTGTCATAGCTATGACATATATGATAAGGGACTCTGGTTACTGGGTCTCTGTCAGATCTTCCAACTTTTCAAAGCTCACATGTGGTTTTATCCCAAACTTATTCATGTAAGCTCCTTAGATTGTAAGCTTCTTGAAGGACTGCCTTTTGCCTCTTTGTATTCCCCCAGTCTCTAGCACATAGTAGGCACTTAGTGAATGTTTCTTGATTTCTTGATGTTGGATCAGAGAAGAAGAAACAAGACAGAGACAAAAGAAACATAAGTGTTTTGTGTTCATAGCCATAGGAAGTCCCAAGAAGAGTGATGAGGCAGCCAGCAACAGCAAATGTTTCCCTCCTCCCTCCTGCTTCCTTGGCCACCAGTGAAAAAGAGAGATTGAATTCTTTCATTGGACTCTTTTGTTTGCACACTCAGTTCAGGCTTGTAGCCAATTAAAAGGCTTTTCAGAAATATACAGTAAACCAATAGGAAATTGGTATACAATATCTGTATATGTGAGACTCCATTATTCCTGGAAATTTTCCTGGAATCCTGTTCACCAAGTGTCTTATGGGGTTATAGCAGTATAGGATGATGCATCCTAGAAGGACTGAATTCTTTTTTTTATTGAAAATTTTAATTAAATTAATTAATTTAGAATATTTTTCCATGGCTACACGATTCATGTTCTTTCCTTCCCTTCCAACCCCCCACCCCGTAGCTGATACACAATTCCACTAGGTTTTACATGTGCCATTGATCAAGACCTATTTCTGTGTTATTAATATTTGCATTATGGTGATCCTTTAGAGTCTTCATCCCTGATCACATCCCCATTGATCCATGTGATGAAGCAGTTATTTTTCTTCTGTGTTTCTGCTCCCACAGTTCTTTCTCTGGATGTGGATAGCATCTTTCTCATAAGTCCCTCAGAATTGTCTTGGATCACTGCATTGCTGCTAGTAGAGAAGTCCATTACATTGGACTGTATACACCACAGTGTATCAGTCTCTGTGTACAATGTTCTCCTGGTTCTGCTCCTTTCACTCTGCATCAGTTCCTGGAGGTCTTTCCAGTTCACATGGAATTCCTCAGACTGGATTCTTCTTGACTAGTCTCCTGTTATATAGCCTTTACCCAACCTAAAATGGGCTTACTTTCTCAAATACTGTAACATTATCTATATTATTAAGTGGCTCGATGTAGTAGAAACAGCACTGGATGAGAAGTCACAGCTTCTTGCTGACTGATATTGCTGTGCAAGGAATCAGGGGAAGACTGGCTAGCTCCCTGGCTCTTTAGATATCTCATCTTTTCTCCATCATCCTCTCCATCTCCTCAGTGGAAATGTAAAGGAAGTATGAGAAGGGCTATTTATATTATATTATACACAAAAGATGGAGAACCCCTTATTATATTTAAATTATCTTTTGTGTGTGTGTCATGGATTTCTTTGGTGGTCTGGTAAAACTTTTAGACCTTCTCAGAATCATATTTGGCTGCCTATATTCATAATAGAAGGAAATGCAATCATTCAGGTAGAAGTTAATGGAGATAAAGATAGAAGTTAATCCCAAGTGAGGTCACAGATCCATTGAAGTCTTTCCATGAACCCTTTGGTCTATGGATCTTAAGTTAATGGCCCTCTGCTATAAAAACATTATCAAGATTTGTCAACTTTATTCTTAGTGCTTATCATATTCCTGGCACATAGCTTATTAAATGTTTATTATCTGACTTGTCTTATTCATAAACTGATTTATGCCTCAGAAAGAAACAAGATGACATGATGGATAGAGTGAGGAACTTAAAAGTCAGGAAACCTTCATCTGTGTGACACTGGTCAATATACTTTTTAAACCTTAATTTTTCTCCTCTGTAAAATGGGGATAATATTAGTACATACTAAGATCAAAGTGTTAAGTGGGGAAAGCTAGAAGCTCTGGGCTCCTAGACTCCATTATGGTGCTGTAGAGGCAGAGATAAAACCCTTTAACTATTTAGGATGTGGAGAAGGATCTTGGGAGCTTCCTCTTCTTTTGTCTTCCCTTCCCATGGTAGCCACTCCAATCAGTAAGCCCTGCCCTTATTGCCTAAACTTTCTCCTCCAAATCAGCCTGTTCTGACCCTATCTTTGGCCCTGGTTATCTTCCAGGGCCCCAATAACTTTCTTTTTTTATATATATAGAAGAAAATGGGATTGTATTTACCTGAAAGAGAGGTGATGCTGTCAGTTAGCAATAAAATTACCATTAGTATAAAAAGATTCCCTTTCATCACATATCAGAGACAGAGAGAGAGATACAGAGAGACAGAGACACAGACAGAGCACTCCATGTCTCTCCCTTTGTCAGTGACCCCAGGGGCTCATTAACTGAAGAAAGATATAAAGAGATTCGGGAGATTTTCGTTAATATAATTTCATATAGTCAGTCATGAAGAAATTGATTGAGGAAGATAACAGAGGTGGATTCTAAAGGTTCATGAATTGTTTGTGCTTCTGGCTATCTCATAAAAGCCTGCAGCTGTGTGTGTGTGTGTGTGTGTGTGTGTGTGTGTGTGTGTGTGTGTGTGTGTGTGTTATTGATGTGAAGGTCAGTGCCTGATTAGAGCTAGCAAACAGTTCACTCTATTTTAGAGAGGTACAGCTTAACCAAAACTGCCTGTAGAAGGCAGCTACATGATAGATAGCCCGGGCACAATGAAAGGCAAGTCTAGAGGTATCCAGTGGCACATTTTGAGCTCGAATGAGAAACACTGTGGTAGAGTGGAGAGAGAATCACGCTTGCTGTTAGCAATTCCCAGGGTCAAAGCCCATCTCTGGTATCCATAGGCTATACTATCCTGAACAGTGGTACAGTAGATAGAGCACTGAGTCCAGAGTCAGGAAGATTTGGGTTTAAAACCCGCCTTCAAACACTTAGTAGCTGTGTGACCTCAGGCAAGTCACTTGACCTATTTTGCCTCAGTTTCTTTATCTGTAAAATGGGAATAATAATAACACCTAAATTCCAGGGGGGGTTTGAGGATAAAATTTGGAAAGTACTTTGTAAAACATATTGTTCTAGCTTTATTATTGCTGTTATTACTTAACCTCTATCCTAGACAACTCTCAAAGACTATAAATTACAGAAAAGTTTGCCAATTTGAACTGATTAGGCTAGTAAAGTTACATGTATGGAGAACCATGTACCTCACCTACACACACACACACACACACACACACACACACACACACAAAAGGTTGCTATAGGGATCAAATTTTAAAAACTTAATAAAACATTAAATTAATATTAAAATAAAAATATTAACTAAATAATATTAAAAAGACAAATTAAAAAATAATAAAATAATATAAAATGACTTCTTATTCAGGTAATTTAAGAGAAAATAGTTATTATGTAACTTGAGCATATTGCATTTGCAAAGTGCTTTCTTTATCTCATATATAAAGAAAGAAAGCAATCATATATATATGACACATACACACATATATAT
>NW_025387822.1:2146-5018 GCF_016433145.1 Gracilinanus agilis | reverse complement strand
GGTTGGAGGAGGGAGGGAGGGAGAATTCCTTCGGGTGGGTTTCCTAATATTTTATTCAACTTTTTAAAAGCTGCGCGTGACCCCAAAACTGCATCCCACTCAGCACGAGACCTAGAAGCTGGGCTCTGTGGATTGAACCTGGCTTGATCAGTTCCCACTCTGCCCCCCTCCCAGGAACCTCAGGCCGGAAAGGGGGCGTCTCCACTCCCCCCCCCCCTTCCAAGATATCGCCTTCCGCGCCCCTATACGCTTGGAAGATTTCTCAAACTCATTCATTTGTAAAGTACAATAAAATCGAAAATCTCCAAGAAGCTTGATTAAAAAAAAAAAAAAAAAGCAGACTAATCACCACGCAGCAGCACCTAGACTCACGCCGGGGCTCCCGGGAGCCCACCCTGCTGGCTCCCTCCCGGAGCGGGCGGGAAGTTGGGCTCTGTCTTGTTCATGCCCCCGCCCAGGGCCTTGGCGCCTGGCGCTCTAAGCCTGTTAGGGACAGAATTCCTGTCCTTAAATATACAAGCAGATAATTGTTGGCGCGCTAGCTTTGTGTGAGGAGGCTGGGGGTGTAAATGGCTTTTAATGACTGCAGCTGTGGGTTGTGAGCTGTCAGTGCAAGTGGGTTAGCGCGGAGTCCCAGAGTCAGGCGGGGAGCTGGGCGCTGAGCCGCACGGAGCCTTCCCCTCTCCACCACAGTCCCTCAAGCCACCGAGCCCGGAGCCCCGGCACAGCCCGACTCCCTAGGCTAGGGCCAGGACGAGGGCGCTAGGGCCAGGGCGAGGACCAGAGCTGAGCCGCTGCCCAGCACTGCACAGCGCCCCAGGAAAAAGAAGAGAAAAAGAAATCTTGTAGAGCCCCCAAGCTGCTGGCCCCTCGTTTCCCACGGCCCCCAGCGCTGCCTGCGGCCCTTTCTCGCCTAGAAGATCCGTCTTGGAACCTGTAAGTTTAGGACCCCAGGGACCTGGGAGGGCCGAGGCTGGACTGGGGCCCAGGGTCCGCTAGCTTCGGAATTCGGCTGAGATGTGTGTGGGAGGGGGTTCGGCAGTTTGGTGCCATTGCTCTGGGACTGGGGGGGGTGGAGTAAGGGGGGCGCTGTGAGCCTAGGGGCACGCGGCCGATTAGAGGGAGTCACTAGGTGTAGGGTGCAAGGAATGTGGGGATCAGAGTCTGGGAAGTACCCCCTCGTGGCACATATACTATTCTTCTATCCATCCTCCTCCCCCACCCCTATTTACATCCACATCCTGGGACCCTGGGATTGTAGTTTCGGAGGATCAGTGGACCAAGTTGGCTTTAAATCCTTGAACATGTCCTTTTCCCTAGGCCAGGAGTTTAGGCTTAAGCTCAAGGGGTCCAACTCAGCACTGGGATTGGGGGCTAGCAGAAAGGGAAGCTTCTTAGCCAGAGGAAGAACAAGAGGAGGTAACAAGGGCCCAGAAAAGGAAAGAATAGTCAGTTCCGACCACCACCACCACCGGTCGCCAGCCACCGAAAGGATGGGAGGTGGGAGAATTTTAGAGATTGGAGTCAAATCCTGGCGGCCTTTAACCCCACTAGGGGCCTCTCTCTCAGTGCCCCAGTTCTCCGAGGGGCCGACTCAGGTTCGGAAAGGCCCTGGACTAAGGTCTGATCTGTGTGGTCAGAGTAGGGCCCATCTCTGGAACTCCTTTTCCTGGTAAATGACAGATATACCCGGGGAGGAGGCTTGGCCCAACCCATCTAGGGGAGGAAATGCTCAAAGGCAGTTGGGAAAGAGCAGAAGAGAGCAATAAGAGTGGAGGGAAGGTGGGCATTTTTCGAAGTATTTGGCCCCAGGTGCCCTATTTTGTCAGGATCGGGCCATTTATTTTCAGGTAATAATCCCTTTTAAAACACGCGCACACACGTATCCATCTTCCCCCTCTCCTCTCTCTCTCTCTCTACCCGCAGCTCCCATTAGGAAATCCCTATCACAAGAATAACTTCAATTCTTCTGGCAGAGAGTCTTTGCTCTGGCCCCAGACTGCCAAATTTCTGGGTCAATAGGCAAGGCAAGGGAGTCCGAAGTCTTTGGGCAACCAGGTACAGAAGGAAAGGCAAACCAGGTTCGCTCATTCTCTCATCAGGCAGCCACCCAGTTTGCCACCCAGCCTGGCTCGGACTGAAAGGGGAAATCCTTGGGCCATGTAGCTTTCGGTTTCCTCACTTCCACTCCCTTCTCCAATCCTGGCCCCCTTCCGCCACTCAGAAAAGTTGGGATCTTATGGATATTAGTTGTGGAAGGGAAAACACTTTTCTCTTCATAGTCATTTTTTCTCCCAGGAGGATGCAGTCTGCGAAATTCCCTCCGAAAGTCTAGGGAAAGAGGGAGGGAGGAGAGAGAAAGGGAAAGAAGCCCTTAAAGGGCCCCATTACTTTCCTTTGAATTACAAACAACAACAACTCTCCCCTCCTCCTACAGTCTCTCGCCCCCCCACATCCAACCTCCGGGGGTCAGGCGGCGGCGGCCCAGGGGCCTCGAGCTTGGAGCAATTGTGCCCCCGTGAGTAAACACTACTCAGTTGCCTCAACTTTCTCCCCTCATAAAAGTTCCTGGTGCGCGGGGAAATTTGAATATTTGATCAGCCCCTTTTAGTGACCCTCATTAGCCTGGCGCCCTGCTAAGGCCCCGGCGTTGCAAGAAAGCTGCCCAGTCTCTGCATTTGCACGCCTTGTTAGCGCCGATTAATGAAGCCTCCCCGACTGCTGAAAGGAAGGCCTCCCGGTGTATACACGCACCTTACGGCAACTGGTTACTTCTAATGAGCCGCAGGAATATGCTGAATGGAGCAGGGGCACCCGGAGCTCCGGGCCCCAGGATTTGCCCCACCCCTTCCCCTACCCCCCCACCCCCACC
>NW_025387822.1:0-2056 GCF_016433145.1 Gracilinanus agilis | reverse complement strand
ACCTACAGCCGCAGCCCGACTTTCACTTTCTTAAAGAAGAAAACTTTAGAATTTGCTTTACTGAGCCCCGAAGAAGAGAGAATTGTTCTGGGAGAGGAAAGTTCATGGAGAGGAAATAGGTTCCGTCCCACTGCCCTCAAACCCCGTGGCTGAGGAAGAGAGGCAAAGAAAGAGACGAACTGGGGAGTAGTGGTGGGGAGGGGAAGAAGAGGGTCAGAAGGAAGAGGTGGAGAAAGAGGATGGGGAAAGAGAAACTAAGAGAGGAGAGTTGTGTGAGGCAGAGAAAAGACTCCTTTCGGGGTGGCCTCCGGTTTTCTGGGGCAGGGGGAGCTCGCTGTCTGTCTACCTAGACGCAGATAATTAAAAATCAACCCATTCTTTCAATTCCCCAAGGAAGAGATTGGGACTAATATTATGGCCCACGAAGCCCCCCACACCATGACCCAAGGGGTGATTAGCTTTGACGTTTCCCCCAATCCCCTCCTCTTCCTTCCTCTCTCCATTCTTCTTCTCCTCCCCCTTTTCTTCACATTCATCTCTCTTCTCTCTTCCCACCCTCCTATCATCTGGGGTCCCTCTATCCCCATCTTAGGCCTCCAAATTATTAGGGGCGTGGAGGAAATCTTCTTGTCCGCCTAAATTGGACCATTTAATAGGATGGCCTCAGTTGTCTCTCCTATTCTAGACTAGGCCTTGAGGATTGACCAAGTGTATGTATTTCATCCGCTGGAATAGATTAGGGGAAGCCACGGGCTAAAAAGAAGTAATGGTAAACTTGAACCACAAAGTGAGAAAGGAATCTTTCTCTTTCCCCCCATTACTAAACCCTCTGCCCCTGGTCCAAAGGTGACACTCCCCAGCCCCCACTACTGCCTCTACCAGGGGAGGATACCCAGCTTCCTCAATGGTCCTCTAAAAGTGCAGAGCCAAGGCCTCCTGCAGTCGGGAGAGTGCCTGGAATCTGCAGCTCCTGCCTCTTGTGCCTTCAGCCTGGGTTGCAGCAGAGGCTGCAGAAAGAAATGGAGAGGCTGGTTCAGCTAGATCGCCACCTGCTCTGAACAGAACTGTGGAGCACTTTTGGAAGAAATTCTGAGACCCAGATTAGAAATTAGGCTTGCAAGAAGATCCTTAGAAGAGGGAAGTGAGGTTTCCTCCTCTATCCCCCCAAAATGAGCAACGTTCTTCCTTGTCCTTCCACTTCCTGACCCCATGGGAACTCCAAGCACAAGGAACTCTGAAGACCTGGGGCTTCTAGAACCACGCATGGGGAAATGTTACTTCTTTCTCACTCTGTACAGTTCTCCTAGGCCTCAGGGTCCACTCTACTCTGCAAGACTTGGGGGGGGGTCACTAAGCCCAGTCCATCCCTCCTCTAACTCCTGGGACCCTGACTGAGTTGCTGAACTTGAGGATAGTGGCCTACCTGGGCCTTGGCCATTTCCTACTCAAAGTTGATCAGAGGAATGGGCTCCCTTGACTTTAAGGACTCAGAACATTCACACCTATGCTCTCTCTTGCAGAGGCAAGGCAATCGATTCATCTTCTTAGCAAGGCCCTCCCCACCTCTACAGCTTTCTCCCAACCATTCTACTGCTTTCTGAAGTCCTCCTTTCTCCCTTAACCCCAAACTATTTCCCCACTCCCTTACCAGAGGCCTACAATCACTCCACTTCCACCATCCCAGATCAAGCCATAACTGGCTAACATTTTGGAATAGCTCTCTGCTGTTTCAACCAGACTCAATGGGCATGAATGATCTCAAAGCACAGAAAGCCTAAGATCAGGTGGGGTGATGAAGAGTGGATGTAGATGGGAACAGAAAAGAGAATTCCCAAAGAGACAAACTCAAAGTGAAGGGAAGCTTATCCGAGCTAAGGGGACCATAGCCCGGAAGGCGGTGGGATAGAAGAAGCTGGGACCGAGGAAGTGAGGGCCCAAGTTGCAGACGTATGGCGGGGAGGAGGGGGAACACTCAGACCCTGTAAGTCAGAGACATAGGGGGAGGGGATGGAGAAAGAGGAAAGGGGAGGGGACGCAGGGGTCTGAGGGAGAGAAG
>NW_025387821.1:0-6722 GCF_016433145.1 Gracilinanus agilis | reverse complement strand
AATATATATATACACAGAAATTTAAACTATATACATGTGTACATAACCCACAAAGAATTCTAGGTGTAGATAGATTCACTGCCCTGATCATACCCACTTCACCTGACTTCCAAAATTTACATACCGTGGTATCTTTGAAGTGACTTACTTCCATCTCTCATGAAACTTTATTTACTGCTAAGTCCTTTCCTCTGACATTTTCTCAAATCAGATGTGAGAAACAAATAAATGATACTTAAGGAAGACCATTCTGCATTCTAAATAATATTTATCCTTCTTAAGTATCCCAGTGTTGCACTCTTCTATATATATACATAGAAAGATGAGAGAAGTGGCAAGTGCTTAGTGTAGTAAAGAGTAAAAATTATTATGGTTGGACTGAATATTTAATAAGGTGGTTTCTAGGAATTGATTACCCAATTCCAAATGATTTTTAAGCAATTTATTTATAAATATAGGAAGAGAGTGAAAGTAAAGAAATGAGAAGAGGGAAAAGTAAGAGATCTAGCTTAATGAGCTCAGTGATGGGCAAACTATTCTCCACAGGCCAGATCCAGGCCACAGTTTGCCCATTACTTCCTTAAGCAATTCCCTAATCACTACATCTGGATGTGGGGGTATAGTGATTAGGGAATTGTTTAATGAAGTGATGGGCAAACTATGGCCTGAATATGGCCTACAGAGAATAGTGTGCCCATCGCTGAGCTAAAACATGTGTTCAGGCCCTGGCTTTACTCCAGCAGGGCCCCAGAGGCCCTAGCCAGAGAGCCTAAAGGTTATTTAGCAACTATTTTAGCCACAAGGCCTCCTCCCAATCAAGGGGCTCCTCTGTAGGCTAGTTCCTGCAGGGGAGCTAAGGAAGGGAGTCAGCCTTTTTTCACTCACCCACATGTAGCTCTAAGGAGAAATATAAAGCAGTCCAAGGTCATCAGCCAGAGCTCCTCCAGGTCCAATTCAAGGCCTAAGAGAGAGCTTTCAGGAAGTTTATGTAATTTATAAAGACCATTCCTTTCACCACTTCCTGTGCCTTCCTTTCATTTTACGTGTACCAATCACAACAAAGACTTTGCTTAGGACTGCCCAAAGGTCAGTCAGTCAATTCTGATTCCTCATGCTCTCTTGCACACATGGGTCAAAGACCTCTCTCACTTGAGGTTTAAGCAGGGTGTTTACACTTTTGGTGATTAAATCTAAAAATAGGCAGGGTAGGATTAATCCCATCTTCACAGTATAATGTTCACTAAATTCTTAGAGGAACCTCTTATAGGATTACTGTAGATTCTTCTACATTGAACTGACAACTACAATTCAATTGGTTCTTTGGGAATATTCTTATATGTATCCCTTTCCTGCCTTTCCTCATACTCATGTTTTGATATTAATTGTTGCTCCAATTTGGAACATAGATGATCACCTAGATTTTGTTCAAATATGGTTTAATTTTTTAAAAAAATGTTTGTTGTATGGCTATTCTATTTCATTGATCTGCTTTTCCATTTCTTAGCCAATATCAGAGTTTTAATAATTATTGCCATAAAAAAAGTTTGAAATCTAGTACTTTTAGACTTTCTTCCTTAATACTTTTCCTTTGATCTTTCTGATTTTTGATTTTTCCAAATGAATTTTGTTATTATTTTTCTAGTTCAGTAAAATATTTTTGATCATTTAATTGGGATGGGTTAAATAATTATATTAGTTTAGGTATGATTGTCATTTTAATTAAATTGGCTCTGTCTATCTATAAATAATTAATATTTCTCTAATCATTTAAGTCAGGCTATATAAAAATGTTTTATAATTGTGATATAACTTTTAAGTTTGTTTTGGGAGATATATTCTTGGGTATTTTATTCTTTATGTTTAATTTAAATGTATCATCTTTTATTATCTCTTCTTTTAGGACATGATTAGTGAGATATATATATATATAGATACATATATATGTAAAAATACTAATTATTTATGTGGATTTATTTTAGATCCTACTACTTTGTGGATATTGTTGATAGTTTCAATTAATTTTAATTGAATCTCTAGGATTTTCTACATCTACATCTATACATTATTATATCATTTATGAATAGTGATAATTATATTATCTTTTTGCCCATTCTGATACTATTAATTTCCTTTTTCTTCTCTTATTGCTGTTGCCTGTATTTCTAGAATAATATAAAATAATATTATCAATAATGAGCATTTTTTACAATTTTGATATATAAATGATTATAGTACGAGTCATAGCAAAAATTTAATACAAAAGATTTATTATTAATATACAACAAATTATAATAATTATGCAATTATAATAAAATGATATATAAGCTTTAAATTTTTTATTTTATTCTACCAATTTAATAATGTTTTGGCTATTTTAAATATTCAGGAAACCATAAACACAATGGCATATTGTTTTCTCTATAAATCAGTCATTCATGTGACTAAAACAAATAAGTTTTCTTTCCTGGAAAGAAAAACTGAAAGCCTAACCATCAGTTTCACTTATAGAAGCTAAGAAACTGCTGCCAATTCTTAAGAGTAGTAGGCAGGCAGATCTTTGGACTCTTGCCTGTGTACTGCTTATAAAGGAAGCAATATATTGCATTAGAGGACAGTCTTCCTAAGATACTAGTCTCTGCTTACTTATTTTGTTCCTTATTATATAAGGAGTAGCCTTGGCTTCTCTCTTCACCTAATAAGTAAAACAAGGCATTGGGTGGCTCTCTAGTATTTCAGGAGTGATAAACAATTTCTTTGATTTGTTTTCCACCCTTTATGCTCTTGTATCTTTTCCCTACTGCTGTTCATACACTGTCTCCCCTCAAACCTGCATCATCCATCATTTCTACTTCTACTTTACATATCCTAAGTCTTGCTGGAAGAAATCATCCATTTGAGACAAGTGATTTCACAACAAATTCATTTTGTTTAATCTCAATTGGATCATCACTGTTATATATTAGTAATTTAATCTTTCCCCATTGATTCTCCATTATGCACTGTGTTCTAACTGTTCCAACATTCTCTCTCTTCATGTCCGATGTTCTCTCACCTTCCTTCTCTCAAAGCAAATGACATTGACTTTTACCTAGGTAAAATTTTGATTTTATCTGTCATCAACAAACTCACTTCATCTTAGCTACTAAAAACTTAGAATGTCTGTAACTGTTGTGTGATTGATTTCTTCAATCTTTGAAAATGAAGTGACTTTTTTCTCATTTCTATGGCTAAACCAGCCTGGTTTTGTCACTAATCATAATTCTTCCCTCTTTTTTTTTTTTTTTGAGAACTCAGTCCATTGATCATTGTTTCTCTTTTTTTTGGTCTTATAACATGTGCATCTACTGATATTTTCCCTTTTTTATACAAGGACAGGTTTTACCTTTAAAAAAACCAACAAAAATAATTTCTGGATCTTGTATTCTTCTCAAACTATAGCAATGTGTTTTTTTCTCTTTTCTTACACAGAAAATAACCTATATATGTCATTTAAATTCCTTCACCATCTATCTGTTCTCTCAACGTTTACTATGACTTCCAACACCACTAATTTATGAAATTGTTCTCTCAAACATTACTAATTCATGCTCATGGCTAAACCCATTATCTTATACATGCTACTTAAATTCTTGAATTCTTTGTATCTTGTCACATTACTGATAATCTTTTCTTCTAATCTACTATCACCTCTCTTACCTTTTGTGACATTTCTTTCTTAGGTATCCTCCTACTTCTTTTACTTTCTGTGTTCAATATCTTTAATACATTATCATGCATTACTTTCTCCCAAGTATAGTTAAATCAAATCAACAAGCTTTTATTAATCTCTTACTTTTTACTATTAACTATACTTAGAATGTCAAGAATATGTTAAGATGAAAGTCTCTTCTATCAAGAAACTAAATCTAAAGTGGGGGAAGAGCACACACACATATTACATGTATACACAAAGTATGTGTATACATATAGATGTTTTTGTGTATATACAGATTATATGTACACATATACATATGTGCAAAAGTACTTTATATATAAACACACACATATGGTGGAATTTTAGCTGTTACTTGAAGAAAGCCAGAGATAGAGATAAGAAAAATTAAATTCCTGAGCCCTTAATCTTTCTCTCACTTACCTCTTTTTCTTGTCACTCTCTCCAGCTTGTTGCTATTGTTGTTCAGTAATTCCATTTGTGTCCAGTTCTTCATGACTCCATTTTGGAAAACATATTTAAGTGGTTTGGTATTTCCTTCTCCAACTCATTTTATAAATGAGGAAACTGAGGCCAAGAGTATTAAGTGATTTGCCCAAGATGACAAAGCCACAAAGTGCCTGAAGTTTAAACTCAGGTCTTCCTGAATCCAGATCCAGAGCTCTATACATTATTTTACTTAACTTTTCACACCACCAAACTTCTCTGCTTAGAAGAGTTCAGCTACAACTTTTGCAGTATTCTACTGTCCACTTGTCATAAGTTAAAATGGTTTAAGTTATAGGAGAAATACATTAGCCTTGGAATTCATGTAGGTATTCTAGAATATGCCTTTTATCTACAGAGAAAGAGGTTCCAAAACTGTGCTACATATCTGTCAAGTAATCCCACATAATAATGGTAAAAACTAAATGTTAAATGTGCACTATGTGACAGGCACTGTATGCCTAGGCATATCATTACCTTTGAATTTTAAAGTTGCATTTTGTTTTACCAAGTCACATATAACCTTTTAACAATGAACCAGCAATGAGCTCTTTAAGTTCATATATTCTCTCTATCATTCAGTTGTATGTCTGTGAAGATATGTAAGCCAGGAACAAGCCATAATCTAATGGACAAGGACCCCACATCTAATGATAAGGGGCCCAGAGGGAACAACATTTGCATCATCTGAAAAACAGAAAAGCTTTTGGAATAAGCTCTAGTGGTGCAATAAAATGGCCAGACTCCAATAGCTGAAGATATAACAGCTCAGGTTGGCACAGCACAACTTTAGGAAATTTGACAACAGAATGATGTTGTTGCTAAGAGAGAGGGAAGGACTGTGTTCAGAGGTACCTTGCATTCTGAATGTGGCAGGCTCCTCAAACGCCATTACCTTTTAATGGAGTGCTAACTCTTCTCCTACTTGGACTACTGCCCTATACCCTCCCCTTGCTCATCCTTAGCATAAGTGTGTGTATGTAAGCCCCATTGCTGAGGGAACATCTGTGAATATCCCCCTGTACCACCGGGCTGGACTGCTCAGTCAAGTCCAACCCTATAACTTCCCATGTAAGTCTAAGAAACCATTTTGGTGGTGAGTCTTCCAAGTGCCTCTTCTGCCTTCCTGAAATCAAATCATTGACAAGTTTAGATCATTAGGCTATGAGGAAAAGATTCCACAAGAATGGGGTCTGAAATATCCATAGCCAATATAGCCCATCAGTGAGCATCCACTGGTTAAGACCTGCCTGGAGACAAGTTGGTGGACATTGCTTGCTGTTGCTACTGTTTCTATTTTGAGAAGGCACTCTGGCCTTTTTTGTGTAAAAGCCTTACCTGGGGCTGGGGGTGGTGAAGAGCTAATTGCCTTTGCTTTTAAGCCTTCCTTGGACTCTGTTTAGGGCCCTGAGCATAGAATGGAGTGAAGCTAGCCTCTACTCTAGCTAATAACCCAATAAGGAGGTTCAGGATGCACCCACACCTGGAAAAGTAGGAGGAATCAAAGTCCTGGATTGTAAGGACCCTAAGATGATGCAGACAAGTAGTGAACTTCTAACAGAGACTCATTTAGCCTTGGTGGAGGGGTTCAGGGATGAACTTTGGTTGCTCTTGGCATCTTAAGGAACTCAAACCCTTGTGCCCTGGATAGGAGTCAACCAAGTCACTCATAAGGCATGTGGCCAGCATGGAGATTCCAATCTACTCCCTGTCTAAAGCTCCCATGGAGGTCATCAGAATTGATAGGAAATGTAAGAACCACTAAGATGCATGCTGGATCCTGATAAAATTAGTGGCCTATCAAAGATTACTTACAAATGATCTGATGCCTCTGTGGAGGCCAGGAGATAAACATTTCCAAGTGGTAGTGATAGACTGTTAATTTGCAAAAGTGAGTGGAGAACTAGCTGGAGAAAGAAAGAGTCCTTTACCAGGCCACTGCCCCCCACCTCTACCTCAAGGCTCATACGACTGCACTAGGCATCCTTTGAAGGAAGGGAAAGCTCTACTGATGTATATGTGGTGGCTGTGTATTCCCACTGAACCCACCATGTCCTCAAACTCACAACTGAATTGATAGATTCCGCACAACTCATCCCAGAGTCATCAAGGAAATTAAGACTATCAGACAATCTGATTGTGATTGGGACTTGGACTTCAATTGGAGGAGTTGGCTTTACACTATCCTAGAAAGGTGATTTTGCTGCACAGGTGTGTCTTTGTTTTAAGAAACACATGGAAACTGGTATTAAGATAGAACCTTCTGACTAAATGGGAAAATGCTTGACTAAAGATCAGATTTTTGGGGTGGGGGGGACAGGGTTGGATTGAACAGGGAGTAAACTTCAGATTGTTTGGGTCTTCATCAATACTGGCAAGGTCTTGAGATCTCTTCATCATCTCTGATAATCTTATAAGGACAGTTTGGTTGATAAGGAAATAACGGGACACTGAACATCTTTTAGCTCATGCTTCCAGCTCTGTCTCCAGGAGCATGGAGTTTATTATATATATATATATATAT
>NW_025387820.1:374-2496 GCF_016433145.1 Gracilinanus agilis | reverse complement strand
CAGGGAATGCCAGAGGGGGAGGGCACTTGGGACAGGGAATGCCAGAGCTGGGCAAGGGAAGGCTTTAAAACAGAATACCAGAACATGAATCATGGAACCATGGAAAAATATTTTAAAAATAAAATTATATTAAAAAAAAAAAACAACAGAGAATGCCAGAGTTGGGCAGGCAGAGCTGGGACGGACCTTAGGAAGGGCGATGCCAGAACATTTAGAAGGTGGAATGTGAAGGGCCTGAGAATATCATACGCAGGTAAACCTGGAATGGACAAGAGGGGCCATGTAGTTCAATCCTCTCCTCCTTAAATCAAAGGAAACCAAAGCCCAGAGGGGGAAAAAAAAGAAATTTCCCCAGTCACACAGCTCACGGAGGGCAGAGCTGGGCTAGAACCCAGAGCCCAGGCTCCCAGGGGTCTCTTCTGGGCACCAAACTGACCGCAGAGTCAATCGGCAGCCTCCAGAGGAGGCGACTCCAAGGAAGACGACACTCCTTCAGGTAGATAAATTCTGGTCTCTGTGGCCAGATCAATGCTGCTGATTATTAGTTGAGTCAGTCCACACCATTTACACTGAACCTGAAGATGAAGGTCAGTGCTTCCTTTGACCTCATTTCAATCCTGTCTTATTCTGAAAACATAACCAGGATTTTAATCTCATCTCTAACTTCAGTTTCTCCATGATCTGTATAATAGTTGACAAAACCCTCTACAGTGTACAAAGCCCTTAGTAGTTTCCAAAGCTTTTCACAGTTTATAAAGCCCTCAACTGTTTGCAAAGCACCTCGTGATTTACAATTCCCCTACCTTTCATAAAGCACTTTACAGTTTGCAAAACCCTTCTTTTATGGTTAATAGAACACTCCACACTGGCTCAGAGTGCTCTCATTTACAAACTGGTTTATAGACCCTGAACAGTTTACAAATGTTCTGATTTTAAACCCGCAGTTCATACAGTTCCCTGCCATTTACATGGCCCTCTTGAGTTTAAAAAGTGCCTGACCATATTCAAAAGTCACTGCACTCATGATGTGCTCTATAGTTGTAAAGCTTTTGCTGCTGGCCTCGCCTCCATTCCTGTTATTTGAGGCTCACAAGAAGCCCACACAAGAGAGAACCCTAAATTCTCACCACCTTACCCAGAAGAAATCAAAGGCCCCGTGAATATACTCGGGAAGCCAAGGGGGCTGTTCGAAACAGACTCATTTAGGGCAGGATTTCCTGGCTCTCCCCAGATTCCAGACCAAACCCCAATATTACAGTTCTTCACAAATGGCAATGCAGGTCTGGGGGCTTGAGTTCAAATCCTGACTAGCTGTCTGAACTCGGGCACTTTTACAGATTCTCAGGATTTGAGAGTGTTGGGAAGGGTTTCAACAGCTGTCTGGTGTGGCCCATCGCTGACGGGAGCCTCTGACCTACAGGCAGGGCTCCTGCACCCAATCATGTTCTCCAGGCCTCAGTTTTCCCATGTGTAAAATGAGGACAGCGGCTAGATCACCTCTAAGTCCCTTCTCTTCCTGCCTCCCAGGCTCCTTCGCTCAGCCTCAGGGATAATCTCCAGGGCAGGAAAGCCCACTATTAGTCTGCTGTGAATGTCGGCGCATTTCCCTCTATCTGGCCCAAACAGGCTCACTGAGGCTCCCCTTCCCCTTCGTCCTGCCCCCGCTCCGGCCTAAACACTCCCAGCTCCTTCCACAGGGCCCAGGCCACCTGCCTCTGCCTGGCGTCAAATCTTTCCTAGGACTGGCCTGGCCAGGAGGGAGCTGAAGAAGCCCCCCCACCCCCTTCCAAGTCCTTCCCTTGGCCCGCCCCAGGGGGGACCTGGGGTCTACTGAGACCCCTGCCCAGGGGGACTGGCCCACGGCCCTTCCTCCTCCACCCCAACCATACCCTGAGGCCTTACCTCTTGGGCAGCAGCAGCAGAGGGCTCCGCTTGTTCAGTCCACCAAGCCAGGCCAGGCGAGAACCTTTGGGGGTAGGGGGGAGAGAGAGACAGAGACAGAGAGACAGAGAGAGAGAGAGAGACAGAGAGACAGAGACAGAGAGAGACAGAGAGACAGAGAGACAGAGAGAGACAGAGACAGAGAGACAGAGAGAGACAGAGAGACAGAGACAGAGAGAGA
>NW_025387819.1:1210-3443 GCF_016433145.1 Gracilinanus agilis | reverse complement strand
TCAGAGATAAAGTGACTTGATCAAGGAAACTGAGACTGAATTTGAACCCAGGTCTTTCGATTACAGATCAAACTCACTTTTTTTTCTTCTACTAATAGACTTTTCTCTTATATCATGTTGCTTATGCTCAAAGAACTCTGAAAATTTTGATAAATCCAAATGGGCACTAAAAATAGAAATCACAATATTTTATTTTTAAATTGAATATCTGCCATTGAGCTATTCATGAAGAAAATAGTTTGGCAAATGTATTAAAAATCACCTAGAATGAATGACTTGAATATAAAGAAGGAAACTAAGTAAATTAGGTGAGCACAGAATAGTATACTTTTCAGATCTTTGGAAAGGAAAGATTTTAAAACCAAGCAAGAGTTAGAAAAAATCACAAAATGTAAAATAAATAATTTTGACTACATTAAGTTAAAAAGTTTTTGTACAAACAAAGCCAATGCAACCAAAATTAGAAGGGAAGCCAACAAACTGGGAAAAAATCTTTACAACAAAAAACTCAGACAAAGGTCTAATTATTCAAATATATAAGGAGCTAAATCAATTGTACAAAAAAATCAAGCCATTCCCCAGTTGATAAATGGGCAATGGACATGAATAGGCAGTTTTCAGATATCAACAAACACATGAAAAAGTGTTCTAAATTTCTTATAATTAGAGAAATGCAAATCAAAACAACTCTGAGATACCACCTCACACCTAACAGATTAGCTAACATGACAGCAAAGGCAAGTAATAAATGTTGGAGGGGTTGTGGCAAAATTGGGACATTAATGCATTGCTGGTGGAGTTGTGAATTGATTCAACCATTCTGAATGGCAATTTAGAACTATGCTCAAAGGGCTTTAAAAGACTACTGCCTTTTGATCCAGCCATAGCACTGCTTAGTTCATAACCCAAAGAGATAATAAGGAAAAAAAGACGTACAAAAATATTTATAGCCACGCTCTTTGTGGTGGCAAAAAATTGGAAAATGAGGGAATGTCCTTCAATTGGGGAATGGCTGAAAAACTGGTATCTGTTGGTGATGGAATACTCTTGTGCTCAAAGGATGATGAACTAGAGGAATTCCATGTGAACTGGAATGACCTCCAGGAATTGATGCAGAGTGAAAGGAGCAGAACCAGGAGAACATTGTACACAGAGACAAATACCCTGTGGTACAATTTAACATAATGGACTTTTCTACTAGCAGCAATGCAAGGATCCAGAGCAAGGCTGAGGGACTTATGAGAAATAATGTTATCCACATTCAGAGGAAGAACTGTGGGAGGAGAAATACAGAACAAAAACAACTGCCTGAACATATAGGTTGATGGGGATATGATTGGGGATGTAGACTCTTAAACGATCACCTTAATGCAAATATTAATAATATGGAAATAGGTCTTGATCAGTGATACATGTAAAACCCAGTGAAATTGCGCGTTGGCTACAGGGAAGGGGAATTGGGGAAGAGGAAAAGAACATGAATCATGTAACCAAGGAAAAATATTCTAAGTTAAAAAAAATAATTTTAAAAAACACCCAGAAAGAGATCTTTGAAACAACACAGAGAAGAATGAATTAAATAAATCTCAGATGAAAAAAATCTCATCTTCTACGAAGACTCTGAATGCTGTCCAATAAAAATCTCCTAATGAAGGAAGGTTTTTTCATTCCCTCTCTGTAACAGTCCTGATATTCTGACTCACAAGATAAATCTAAGTGGCATGGTGATTTGTTGGGCTTTCTGGCTTCTCCTCCTCCCTCTCTGCACCTCTGACCCACCTTTCAGCTTTATTGTTTGAATATGATGCTTCCTCTAGAGAGCTGGGTGTCTTGACATAGTCTTGGCAGGAGAATATAGTAAGAATATAGTGTTCCCAGCAGTATCCATCCCATGCCAGCTTGGGGCCACTGCAGAGCCACAGACTGAGGTCATGTCCCTCAGATTGAGAATAAGAATTAGCCACAGGCATTTCATACTTTGAACCCCTCATTTTACAGAGAAGGAACAAGGGCCTAGATAGGAAGAGTTGGTAGGACCAAGGTCACACCATGAATCAGCAACAAAGCCAAGAAAGGAAGCAAGGTTTCTCCAGAGAGAATCCATAGCCAAAGATTTCTTCTTTATTATATAGTAGGATCTTATTTTACATGACCAATACATTCCAAGACCCTTTATGTATGCAAATTCCATTATTTAATAGGTATTTCTTATACAAACACCTAGGCACTTTAC
>NW_025387819.1:0-1202 GCF_016433145.1 Gracilinanus agilis | reverse complement strand
CTTTCTTTCTTTCTTTCTTTCTTTCTTTCTTTCTTTCTTTCTTTCTTTCTTTCTTTCTTTCTTTCTTTCTTTCTTTCTTTCTTTCTTTCTCTCTTTTTCCTCTCTCCCCCCTCTCTTCCTTCCTTCCTTCCTCTTTCCCTCTCTCCCTCTTTCTCTTTTCTTTCTTTCTCCTTCCCTCCCTCTTTCTCTCTCTCCTTTCTTTCTCCACCCCCCTCTTAAATTTTGAATGTAGCTTTTTATATTTAATGGCTACTTCAGATCAGAGATCTTTTTGTTCAGAAAAAAGTGGTGGGAGAGAAAAACCAGTGGAAACTTGGGCACTCTAGGGTGCTTTCAAGCAAATACTGCCCAAGGCTAGGGGATGTGAGGGGTGGATCTGAACTGGAGGGGCCCAGAGGCTGAGGATGCCCCAAGGGAGGGGAAGAAGATGGCTGCTGGGGTCTGGTCAGTGGGAGTAGCCAGGCTTGGGGCTCCCCTCAAGTGGTCATGACTTCTGAATTTTCTGTAAGTGCTACACGCTATACTTTGCACCCTGTGGGTGATCAGTCACTTCTAATTATTGCCTTGATCACAAACAGATCATAAATCTGACTTGAACCTAACCTTTCTGGGGTTTCAAGATTCATGGAAGGAGAAAGGACCTAGAGTGATGTCATTCATTTCTACTTCTAGACATTCAAACCATTTCAGATAGATGTGAATCTTTGATGATTTTTATAATTTTAAAGGAGGTTACACAGTCTTCCTTGGCCATCCATTCTCCCACTTAATAATCTTTACTATTTTGCTGTTGGGAAGTCCTTTCTTATACCTGACTATAATCCCTCCTTGTGTACTCTAACTTTCTTTCCTCTGTTCTGACCTTGGTTACTCTCTCCTCTATGCTTCTCATAGACTTCAGGGGATCACAATTCTAAAGCTGGAAAGAACCTCAGAAGCATTTAGTCCATTTGACAGATGAAGAAACTGAGGCCTAAGGAGGCGAAGTGCTTTGCCCATGGACTCACAGTTGCTAAGAAAGATTTCAATCTAGATCCTCTGCCTTTGACCATACCCTAGGTACTAGAAGTAATTTTTCAGATTTCAAAATATCTACTATATCTTGGGGTGATTATTCACTCTACAACCCCATCTGGACTTTTGGAGATGGTCTTTGGGAATTGTAGGGGAAAAAAATCAAACTATTTTATCATCTGGTGGCC
>NW_025387818.1:0-4869 GCF_016433145.1 Gracilinanus agilis | reverse complement strand
AATGCCGCAGGTGTTCTATGAATCCTTTCAATGTCTATATTGCCCTCTTGTTGTAGGACTTCAGGGCAATTTTGCTGAATTATTTCTGTTAGTATAGAGTCCAGGTTTTTATTAATTTCTGGTTTTTCTGGAAGACCAATTATTCTCAAATTGTCTCTTCTAGACCGGTTTTCTTGGTCTGTCACTCTCTCATTGAGATATTTCATGTTTCCTTCTATTTTTTCAGTCTTTTGGCTTTGTTTTATTTGTTCTTGTTGTCTTGAGAGATCATTAGTTTCTACTTGCTCAATTCTAGCCTTTAGGGATTGATTTTCGGCTATAATCTTTTGGTTTTCGGCCATAATCTTCTGGTAATCGGCCATAATCTTTTGGTTTTCGGCCATAATCTTCTTGTTTTCGGCCATAATCTTCTGGTATTCCTTTTCAATCTGGTCATTTCTTGTGTTCAATTTGCTTATCAGTTCATTTGGTTTCTGAGCCTCGCTTTCCAGTTGCAAGATTTTACCTTTTAAACTGTTATTTTCTTGCCAGATCTCTTCCATTTTCCTCAAAATCTCAGATTTGAACTCTTCCATAGCTTGTGAGGAGTTTTCCTTATTTGGGGAGGGTCTGGATGGTTGTTTGTTCTCCTCCTCTGTTTGCTCGGTTGTCTGGATTTTCTCTGTGTAAAAGCTGTCGAGTGTTAGAGACTTCTTTTTTTTGTTATTATTCTTTCTCTTCTGAATTTCCTGTAACTGATTAGCCATCATTAGCCCAGCAGCTTCTCAGGTTTATCCTCGGGCTCAGTGTCTGTCTGAGATCTATTGGCTCCTGAGTTCTAGTTTTTTCCAAGGTCAAGCCCCCTGGTGGATTCCCTTGCTTGATCCTCTGCTGGAGGTTTCTTTACAAGTCTCAGGAAGCTACTTCCACAGTCGTATACCCGTCTGCACTGGTTCCCCACTTAGGCTTTAGTTCCTGGCGGTGTCTGCCTCCACTCAAGCCTCTGCTCAGCTGGCACCCACGCCCCTGCTCAGCCGGCACTCTGCGTCCAGCGTCCACTCTCTGCTCTGGCGCGCGCGCTCAGATTTCGCGTGCGTTCTTGACTTAATGGGGTCCTAAGTCTTGCTGCTCTCAGGAACAGGTCCTGGAGCTGCCGATGACTCGATGGGTGCCCCAAACTTGCTCTATTTCTTTTTAGCTGGGTTCGGAGCTATAGGTGAGTGTGGAGGGGGTGGGGGTGGGGCGGTTGCTCAGCTCGCGATTGAGTGAGAGCCCTTTATAGCATGGAAATGTCTCGATTCCACGTACCTTCCACGCTGTGCCCTGTTGTGGGGTTCCTCCGTTCGTCTGGACTTGTTTTTATGTCCCCTTGAGGAGTTTTGTGTGTTTTGGTCAGGAGAGGTTAAGAGCTGCTTCTTACTCTGCCGCCATCTTAACCCGGAAGCCTTAAGTTGCTTTTAAAACATAGGGAAAACATATCAAATTGAGTGTCAAAAGACTTGGATTCTATTCTAAATGTCACCATTCATAGGAAGTAACCTGTCCCAGAGAGGACCCTGCCTGGGAACTGGGCAACTGTGATCCAGTGCACCCTTTCTATAACTAATTTTAAATTTCTCCATATCTGACATCAATTTTTTCATCTCTAAAATGAATTGCTTCAACTACATGATCTCTAAGATTTTTTCAAATTCTGAGATGCTCTGATTGATTAGCTACCCTCATTTGGGCAAGTCATTTATGCTCTCTGAACCTTATTTTCCTTATTTATAAAATAGACACAGGAACTGAAATCATTGATATTTCCTCATGAGGAAACTCCTTTCTAGTTTTGTAAGTCTTTACCTTCTTTGTTATTCCAGTCTTATAGAGTTACTTAGAACAAAGGTATCAAAACATTAACTCTATTGCCATGTAGCCCAAACCAGTTTAAGATGCAAATGGAAAATATTTAACAAAGTAAATAAAAATACAATAGAACATAATGTTATTATGTTATTTTCTAAGTCAAGAAACAACACAAAGGGATCCTTATGTTTGTTAGATCCTTAAGTGTCTGGGAGATCCTTATGTATGGGTTTCATGCTATTGGCCTAGAGTACTAAGAAACTAAGTCATATGTCCAGGATCATACAAGTATATTAGAGGTAGGTCTTGATTTTAGCTCTTTCTGACCATGAAGCAATCTCCTTATCTACTTTGACAATAGACATTTTAAAATGAGCAAAAACTATTGTTTTGTCTACCTCCTAGGGTTGCTTTGATTATTAAAAATATTTTTATGAAAGTACTTTGAAAAATACCCAAACTATAAATAGAAGACACAATCATTATTTGCATTAATGAAGATAAAAATAGACTTTTTGAAATGCATTAGAGAAAACTTAAATTTTCTTTGAGTTGCTGTCAAAATGAAAACAGTAAATTTGGGACATAACACTTCCAAAACACCAAAATGATATTTGTTAATGTTATATAAAATATGCCTTTATGCTTTATACATATCACCCTCCAATTACTTGAATGACCTACCTTTATGTATTTTCCCCTTAAAAGCTCCCATTTCTTCAAGATGATACTTTGATAGCTAAGTTAATATTGCTCAGGTAATACCTTCTCCATTAAGCCCACTTAATGCCCTTATCTAGAAGTGATGGTATTATCCCCAACCTCTTGAGCTCTTGAGCCTCTTTGACACAAGAATTCTATTTTAACTTTAGCTATAATTATTTATTAAAAATTTCAGTAGTATAAACATCATGAGGACAGAGACAGTGGCATTTTTTTCTTTTTATTCCAACATTTAACAACAATGCCTTACACATGGAAGTATATTTCATTGATTTAAGATACCAAATTCAATTCAAGATATCAAATATTCAAGATATCAAATTCAATTCAAGTAAACCCACAAAGTTATTTAAATTTTTACAAAGTTACATTCAAATCACTTTGAATTCCAAGTGAGCATTACTATTTTACCTAAACTTGCTTATCTATTTCTAATCAAGACTTGGAAAATATTATTCAGGGAAATATTAGCTTTCTGCATTTTCAATTCTTTTTCTAGTATCTCATATGAAAATAACTAGTCAAATGAGTGAAAAGATTAGTAAAACTAAGGATTCAGCATCCTTTGGGCAAAAGAACCATTTGATTGACTACATTTTTTCTTTATCATGCTTATTCTGGTGTCTGTCACATTGATGTAGATTTACTCACTGATCCACTGATCCAAGGAGAAGAAAAGCTCTATGTCAGACTATCTATTAAATCTCTTATTACTTATCTATTCACCTTGGGTTTCACTATTGCCATCAATCAGTATTTAATAACTATACATGCACAGGACTGGCTTTATGTTTAGGCCAGTTAGGTAGGTTTACAAAGTGTGATATCTGGGATGCTGTGAAGGCCACACTATCTAAAAATATTTTCCCTATCTATTATCAGATACCTTGACATTCCATAATTAGACCTTTATTGCTTTCACTTAAGAGTTCGATTTCAAAAGACAAATGCTCCTCGGAAATATGATGTTTTAAGCCTCTATTAATTTTTTATAATGTAATACAAATGAATTTTGACTCCTTTTATGAGACTAGGTTTTGAGAAGATGGAGAAAGGAAGAAAAATATAAATGGTACTGAGTTCCTGAGTAACAGATAGAAAGATTGTATAATAGTTAGAATAGAAGGCTTGAAAGTCAATTCTTTACACTTTGTCATCCTTCCCTCACTCACACTCAGTCTCCCACATCCATTATAATTGTAGCAAAACTCTAGATGAGGCATGAAATCAAGGATATGAGACATTTGTGCAAAGTAGTATATTATCAAATTCATTTTGACATAATAAAAGATATTAGCAATCACTTCTTTATTCAATACCATCAACATTATTTCTGGATTTCTTAACAAGATAACCAACTAATTTGACTGATTTTTTTGTTGTTGACTTTGCATAGACAAGAGTTGTAAAATTATTAGAATTTTCTGCCTCAGTTATAGATCTTATAAACTTGAATTGCTGTCATATGTTGTTTCAATCTAATATTCCTTAGAAATAATCTAGTTCAACTTGTTCATTTTACAGATGAGGAATTTGAGGAACTTGGAACTTTTGGTCTCTTGACTCCCAGGTTGGTGAGTTGGCCTCTACTTTACAGACTTGTATTTCCATAGATATCAGTACCTAAAGGAACTATAAAAGATCTTTTAATTCATGCTTGCTTCCATGAATCAAGACAAAGCAATCTATTTTAGCTCCAATATGAAGAAGGAAAGTAAGAATCATCCCAAGGGTTGATAAGTGCTTCTGATGACTGGTGAGCTACAACTATAATACAAGTCCATGCCAATTTTTTATTCTTAGACACTTTACCTTACATCTGCTTTACTAAGCAAAGTAGAGATGAGTATTTCCACAGTGATTCTATGGAGGTACCTTTCAAAGAAAAACGATAGAATGGCTGTCAATAATGAGAACCATTAAATTATTCTGTTCAGATTTCTACCCTAAAGGAGGAAGAAATCCAAAGTTAGAACTAAAAGCTTGAGAAGTTAAGTATAGTAGAGGAGGGAAAAAGAGGAAAAGGAGGGAAACTTGTGAAGGAGTGTGTAGAAAAAGAAACAGGCATGCATATTTATTTGCATCTTGTCTGTTGAATTTAGATGATGGAGCTGTGTCTAATTTAAGTTCTGAATTCCATCCAGTACATTTTTGGCATTCAATGCATGTTTATTAATAACAACACTATCGGCAATAACACTAATACAAACAGAGCAGTAGGAAACAAAAATCTAATGTTGGGGAAAATGTGGTAAGCATCCTTTCCACTCCCCTTCTTTCTCTTCTTATCCTCAATGAAAAAAAATATGTGTATATATA
>NW_025387817.1:222-3709 GCF_016433145.1 Gracilinanus agilis | reverse complement strand
AGAGTTGTTTTGATTTGCATTTCTCTAATTATTAGAGATTTGGAACATTTTCTCATGTGCTTATTTATACTTTTGATTTCTTTACCTGAAAATTGCCTATTCATGTCTCTTGCCCATTTATCAATTGGGGAACGGCATGATTTTTTATACAATTGCTTTAACTCCTTGTATATTTGAGTAAATAGATCCCTGTCAGAGTTTTTCTTTATAAAAATTTTTCCCAATTTGTTGTTTCACTTCTGATTTTGACTACATTGATTTTGTTTGTACAAAAACTTTTTAGTTTAATATAATCAAAACCATTTATTTTACATTTTGTGATTTTCTCTAACTCTTGCTTAGTTTTAAAGTCTTTCCTTTCCCACAGATCTGACAAGTATACTATTCTGTGTTCACTTAACTTGTTTATAGTTTCCCTCTTTATATTCAAGTCTTTCACCCATTCTGAATTTATCTTGGTGTAGGGTCTGAGATGTTGATCTAGACCTAATCTCTCCCATATTGTTTCCTTATTTCCCAGCAGTTTTTGTCAAATAGTGGATTCATGTCCCAAAAGTTGGGCTCTTTGGGTTTATCATACACTTTCTTGTTGATGTCATTTACCCCAAATCTATTCCATTGATCCTCCTCTCTGTCTCTTAGCCAGTACCGTATTTTTTTGATGACTGCTGCTTTATAGTATAGTTTAATATCTGGTACTGCTAGGCCCCCTTCCTTCACATTTTTTTTCATTATTTCCCTTGAAATTCTTGATCTTTTGTTATTCCAAATGAAATGTGTTATAGTTTTTTTCTAATTCAGTAAGGAAGTTTTTTGGCAGCTTGATAGGTGTGATGCTAAATAGGTAAATTAATTTGGGTAGAATTGTCATTTTTATTATGTTAGCTCGTCCTACCCATGAGCAATCAATGCCTTTCCAAATGTTTAGATCCAGTTTTATTTGTTTGGAAATCGTTTTGTAGTTTTTTTCATATAATTGCAGTGGTTGTTTTGGTAGATAGATTCCTAAGTATTTTATATTGTCTAGGGTGATTTTAAATGGTGTTTCCCTTTCTACTTCTTGCTGCTCTAGTGTTTTGGAAATGTATAGAAATGCTGATGATTTATGTGCATTTATTTTGTATCCTGCAACTTTGCTAAAGTTGTTGATTATTTCTACAAGCTTCTTAGTTGATTCTCTAGGATTTTTTAAGTAGACCATCATATCATCTGCAAAGAGTGATAGCTTAGTCTCCTCCTTGCCTATTTTGATACCTTCAATTTCTTTTTCTTCTCTAATTGCAACTGCTAGTGTTTCTAGTACTATGTTGAATAATAGAGGTGATAATGGGCATCCTTGTTTTACTCCTGATCTTATTGGGAAGGCTTCTAATCATCCCCATTGCATATGATGCTTGTTGATGGTTTTAGGTATATACTGTTTATTATTTTTAGGAAAGGTCCTTCTATTCCTATTCTTTCCAGTGTTTTCAATAGGAATGGGTGCTGTATTTTGTCAAAGGCTTTTTCAGCATCTATTAAGATAATCATGTGATTTTTGTTTGTTAGACTGTTGATATGGTCAATTATGTGGATGGTTTTCCTAATGTTGAACCATCCTTGCGTTCCTGGTACAAATCCCACTGGATAATGGGGATGATCCTCTTCATCACTTGCTGGAGTCTCTTTGCTAATATTCTATTTAAGATTTTTGCATCTATGTTCATTAGGGAGATTGGTCTGTAGTTTTCTTTCTCTGTTTTTGATCTCCCTGACTTTGGAATCAGTACCATATTTGTGTCATAAAAGGAATTTGGTAGGACTCCTTCTTTGCTTATCTTATCAAATAATCTATATAGTATTGGGATTAGTTGCTCGTTGAATGTCTGATAGAATTCACTTGTGAATCCATCAGGCCCTGACGATTTTTTCTTAGGGAGTTCTTTGATGGCTTGTTCAATTTCTTTTTCTGATGTGGGATTATTTAGGTATTCTATTTCTACTGCTGTTAATCTAGTCATTTTTTAACATTGGAATGTTTTGACTAGGATCCAGTGATACTGATCCAGTATTATTGTCAAATAATCAGGCTAATTTTTTATAAGCAAGACTCATTTTAACTTTGATCATAAGTAATGACATTTTTTTATCAACAGAAATGCTCCAAAATTATCTAGTACTAAATTACTAAGTGGCTATGATTTGTTTGGGAGGAGAGAGTATGAACACTTTAGAAATCACTGATCTTTGATGGCTTGTTCAATTTCTTTTTCTGATATGAGATTATTTAGGTATTCTATTTCTTCTGCTGTTAATCTAGGCAGTTTATATTTTTGTAAATATTCGTCCATATCTCCTAAATTGTTGTATTTATTGCGATATAATAGGGCAAAATAATTTTTAATGATTGCCTTAATTTCCCCTTCATTAGAGGTGAGGTCTCCGTTTTCATCTTTGATACTATCAACTTGGTTTTCTTCTTTCATTTTTTTTATTAGATTAACCAGTACTTTGTCTATTTTATCTGTTTTTTCAAAGCACCAGCTTCTAGTCTTATTTATTAATTCAATAGTTCTTTTAATTTCGATTTTATTCATTTCTCCCTTGGTTTTTAGTATTTCTAATTTAGTTTTCATCTGGGGATTTTTAATTTGCTCGCTTTCTAATTTTTTGAGTTGCATGCCGAATTCATTTATTTCTGCCCTCCTTGATTTGTTAATATATGCACTCAAGGATATAAATTTCCCCCTGAGTACTGCCTTGGCCTCATCACACAGAGTGTGGTAGGATGTCTCATCATTGTCATTCTCTTCAATGAAATTGTTGATTTTTTCTATGATTCCTTCTTTGACAAATTGGTTTTGGAGAATCATATTATTTAGTTTCCAATTAGTTTTTGATTTTCCTGTCCAGGTGCCCTTACTAATTATTATTTTTATTGCATTATGATCTGAGAAGGTTACTTTTATTATTTCTGCTCTTTTGCATTTGTTTGCAATGATTCTATGCCCTATAACATGGTCAATCTTTGTGAATGTGCCATGTGCAGCTGAGAAGAAGGTTTATTCCTTTTTGTCCCTATTTATTTTTTTCCACATATCTATTAAATCTAATTTTTCTAGGACTTCATTCACCTCTCTTAGCTCTTTCTTATTTATTTTTCGGTTTGATTTATCTAGATCTGAAAGAGGAATATTTGGATCTCCCACTTGTATGGTTTTACTATCTATTTCCTTCTTGAGCTCTGCCAGTTTCTCCTTGATGAATTTGGGTGCTATGCCACTTGGTGCATACATATTGAGCAGTGTTATTTCCTCATTGTTTATACTGCCTTTAATAAGGATGTAATGACCTTCCCTGTCTTTTTTATCTTATCTATTTTTACTTTGGCTTTGTCAGAAATCATAATAGCCACTCCTGCCTTATTTTTCTCATTTGACGCCCAAAAGATTTTGCTCAAGCCCTGAACCTTAAACTTGTTTATGTCCACCCACCTCATATGTGTTTC